>NC_056741.1:333885965-334185965 GCF_019279795.1 Protopterus annectens | reverse complement strand
TGTGCACATGTATATTATTCATAAGATGTTCACCCTTATTAATTATAGTATTACAAGCAATCATAATTATATATAAAATATTTTTTGTCTGTTTAATTTGAATGTGTGTTTTAGCCATTGTGAACTGCTGCTCTGATCCAAGCTTCACATACTGACATCAGAATTTGACTACAGCATGTAAAAATGACAATTCACAGCACACAGCAGCTGCTAATTTTCTCTGTAAGTTTCTCATTCTTCTTAGTTCTTTTAAGCTGTTCTAATCAGTAACAAACATTGGTACTTATGTATTATCGCAACCAGATTTTCATGGTTGCGATAATACACATGCTGGCATAAAAACGAGTGGGAAAAACACTGCAAGCTGTTATTTGAAGTCCTTACTGATGAAAAGTAACTCTGGATTACATTCAGGAAGAGAGATAAACAATTGTTTTAGTCTTCTTCCTGTTTTGCATGCATTACACACACACATACAGTTCAATTGCCTCAGATTTCTAAGGCGGCATAATTCATTATGTAATGGTAGAATGAGTTTATCTGTTCTGCAGTAGTGAGTGCAAGCTGTCAGGTACATTGTTATAGCAAGCCATGGGCATAGTCACATAAAAACAGAAACATTGCAATGCTCTGTCACTTACTTGCTGAAGAAAAGCAAAGTAAGGTGATATTTGGTAAGAGCAATTGCGGCCAGTAAGAGAGGAGCCCTGACAATTGAAGCGTCTATGCACTTTACTGCCAGCTACATGACACGAAGGGGCTCTGGCTGATAAAGTTCACAGAGGATTGCAAGTTAGGAGCCATTATTAACTCCTCAAGTGATGTTGACATCCTACAGAAAGGCCTCACTGAGACCAATGACTGGTATCAAAACTATGGCCTTAAGCTCAATGCCAAAAAATGTGTCGTCATCCTCTTTGGAAAAAACACAGTTCCCATGAACTACCACATTGATGGTAGTCCACTGAACACAGAAGATATTATAAGAGATCTGGGAACACAGGTTGACAGCAACCTCTCTTTTGACTACCACACTGCTATTGTGGTCAGAAAGTCCTTCTATGTGGCACATCTCATTACTAAGGGTTTTGGATGCAGGAAGAAAGAGGTCATTGTCTCCCTCTACTCTTCTCTCATTAGGCCAATCATCGAGTACAATGCCCCATTTACCTTACTAGACACCTGCAACAACTGGAGAGGCCACAAAAATACCTCACAAAGAGGATCCTAGGCCTTAAACACTTGTCCTGTATGGACAGACTCAAAAAACTCCAACTATTCTCTGTCTCATATCACCTACTTAGAGGCGATCTCTGCTTAACTTATAAAGCTATGTCTGACTTAGCTCTGTTAGAAATGCTACATTTAAAGAAACCCCAATCCCTCTGCATCACACGCTCCAGAGACCTCAACCTCATTACCACAATCAACAGAATGTGCTGGAGGGACAGGTTCATGACCCAGAGACTGCCCATGCTATGGAATAGACTTCCCATACATGTCAAACAGAGCACCTCAATGGCCCTCTTCAAGAGAAATCTTGATGAGTGGATGGGAAATAGAAAATTAACCCCGGGGATCACTCTAGTAGCTCTACTCGAAAAAGGCACTGGAAACTAAGGTTGGGTGGCACGTTGCCAGGGTAATCCTATGGGCTAAGCTTCTAAAGGTTCCAGAGCTATTAGCCTAGTACACACCTATAAACCTATAAAGTGCATACATAAACAGCAACACTATGTTTTTCTTTTTTTATTCATAACCCTGCCTAAAACAACCTTCACTGTGAAAGAAAACATTGTTTGACATCTTCACAGCATTAACAGGTTACATTTGAACATCGTGAAGCAACCGGTATTATCGTGAAAATCTGGTGGTGATAATACGGTGTGCTGGACATCTTACATATTCCCACTGTAAGAAAAGCAATTTAATGCAAAATGCTTTGTGTACTTCAGCAGGAAGAAACAGGAGGTAAAATGTGAAAGAAAACACATTGTTTGACATATTCACAACATTGGAAAATTGCTTAGAAAAACACTCAACTGGCAATAGACAACTATTTATTTAAGCACTTTTCGTCTCTCACAATGGAGAGACTTCTTCAGATAACAAGTGCAAAAAGTCATACAATTTAAATAATCCTTTCATACAGTCATGTGGTTCAAGACCCGCCTATGATAAAAAAAAAAAAACACCTGTCACATTATCCCTGCTTTCACATGCAAACCCCACCATCCCTTAATTATCCTAACAACACCAACTATATATTCCTTATAGTCTATTATGATTACCTAACAGTTCGACTATTAATAAAACTTTTGACCATTAAAACATCAACATGCAAAAACACATGTATATACAATAAAATTAGACTTAAAATAAGTTTGTTATTAATAGTGTTTTTGTCATAAACCAACCAGCCATACATATTTATACAGGGTTGCTTTTTGTGTTATATTAAACAATTTTTTTAAAAACACATTCTTGAATAACAATCCTTCACATAGATTAAACATTCATCTAAAAGCTAACAATAAAATGGCTTACCCACCCTTATCTCTCGAGGCTTTTCAATTTCAAAATACACAATATAGAAAAAACCTCATTTAAACCAGGGAAATGGCAAGCATCCATTTGCAGTTGCCACCTCAGTTCAAGCCTTTCTAATAAAAGTGATTGGGGGCCACCTCTCTCATCCAAGTTGACCCTGTCAATAGCTCTAAATTTAAAATTATGGTCAGGGTATGTGTTCACATGACTGGCCAAAGCACTTTCATTTTTAAGTCTGCTGATGTAATAGATATGCTTGTAAACTCTTTCTCTCAGCCTACAATTGGTCTTCCTAATATAGAAGGTCAGGCATTGTTGGCACTGTGCCATGTACACGACTGCCCTACTCTGACAGTTCAACCTGGATTGGGTCACATACTTTTGACCTCTTAAAGTAAAGCACTGGCCTGTATCCATGTACTTGCAATAATTACACATTACATTTAAACATGCCTATTCGAGTACTGGGGCCACAAGATTTGTTTTGTAATATGCTTTTCAAATTCTGCCCATGTTGAAAGACTATTCTCGTTGGTTCCTGAAATTTTTGTCTTATCATTCACTATCAGTGACCAATTCTTATTAATGATAGAATAAATAGCCGAAGCATTAATACTGTATTTTGTGATAAGTGCACTTGTGTTATAAACTCCTGTCTGAGCTACAATAGGACTATCCTGTTTACTGCCAACCACTGACATGTCCTTAATACTTAAAACTGGTTTAAGGGAACCAAAAGCTCTTTTACCTTGGACTTCCCTAATCAACTCATTAATCAATGGTTCTGGATAACATCTTTTCTTAAACATCTCACTCAAGTTGTTACATTCTATAAGGAATTCTTCATCTTTTGTTACCATGCGAGCAGCCCTCACTATTGCCCCATAACAACTGATCATTTTTGATGCAAAGGGTGACAACTACTAAAGTGAAGGAATGCATTGGCATATGTCTCTTTTTGAAAAAATTTGCACAGTAACATTTATTTACCATATCCTTCCTTAAGTCAACATCCAAATAAGCTATCTGGTTAGTGCTAAAAGTGGATGTAAATGTGAAAAACTGGGTGGTATTATTAAAATAGGATATCATATCCAAAGCATCTTTTTCATCCCCATCAAAGATCATGAAGATATCATCCAAAAACCTTGTGTAATAAACAATTCGGTTGGCAAGCTCTAAATTATTTCTTAAAAAATGCTGTTCCCAATAGGCCATTACTAAATTAGCTATGCTGGCCCCACAAGGTGAACCCATTGCCACCCTGACTTTTTGCAAATAAAACCTGTTGCTAAAGTTAGAAAATTTTGTGTAAGGAAATGCACTCACTCGAGGCACTCCTTAAAATGGAGAACACTGACATCTGTGCAGTGACAGAGACCTGGTTCAAAGCTCCAGAGAGCACTCCTGCATTACCAGGCTATAATTCATACCATACCTTTCGGCCACCAAACCCGGACTGAAACACTAAAGGTGGAGGCGTGTCCATATTCATTAAGGATATCCACACCTCCAAGCTAGTTGCAAAGCATAATGCATCCGAGATTATCCAAGTTCAACTAACTCTGGGCAAAACCGCAATCCAGATTGTAGCTTGCTACAGACCCCCCACCATGCCCCAGGATTCCCATTCCTTTTTTCTTGATACACTGAAAAATATTAAGGTACAACCCAACACCCTAATAATGGGTGATTTCAACTACCCCACCATTAACTGTGAAAACTACTCGTGTACCAACTCTTTTGCTCAATGTTTTCTGGAATTCATCAATTCCAACGCCTTGGATCAACTTATCCACACCCCCATCAGGGGCAGCAATATCCTAGAGCTGGTCATTACCAACATGGGTGACCGATGTTCCACACCAGAGGTCAGCTCCTCGTTGGTCAGATCCGACCACAAGCTAATCACCCTAGACATCCACATCCTGCTCCCACACCCCATTAGGAAAACAACTGTAAAAAATGTCTCCAAAGCCAAATTCATGCTTCTTAAGTACAGAAGTGACAAACTTCATGACACCCATGCAGATGGACAATGGAGGTACAACTGCTGAATCCTACACAAATGCACTTTATAAGCACTTACACGAGTGCATGAATCATGCTATCCCTAACAGAACCAAGATGCTATCCTCCAAAAAAAGGAAGCCAATCTGATGGTCTTCTGCCATAAACAAACTCTACAACAGAAAAGAGAAACTGCTGCAAAAAAGAGTAAAATCCCACGATTGAAGGAACTCCCTGGTCGGTCTCAGTAAGAAGCTGAGATCCCTCATAAAATCCTCCAAAGCTAGTTATGAAAACAAAATCGCCACTGATTCTAAAGACAACCACAAAGCATTCTATAGCTATGTCAACACTCAGATCTGCTCTGAGTTACAGCACAATGACACTAAATATACACAACCAACTGATATTGCCAACATCCTGGCAGATAGGTTCAGTGCTAACTTTACCCCCCTCACCCCCTAAAGGGTCCATCTTTATACCTGAAGAATGAAAAGTTCCTGTAATCACGGCTGCACAGGTAAAAACCTCACTCTCGAAAGCCAGGAACACAGCATCCATGGGACCTGACAACATCCCAGGCTGCCTTCTACATGAATTACAGAATGAACTGGCACCCCACCTAAGTACCATGTTCAATCATAGCCTCACCTCAGGCTTTGTGCCCATTGAATGGTGCACCGCAACAGTTATCCCACTCCACAAAGGGGGGGAGCCACAAGAGACCCCGGGAACTACCGCCCCATTAGCCTGACGATCCTGGTCTGCAAGGCTATGGAACTTATCATCATGGAACTCATAAACAAAGACATTGGAGATCTCCAAACTCTGGAACCCACACAGTTCAGGTTTGTAAAAGGCAGATCATGTCTCCTAAACCTGATAGACTTCTTTGAAGCAGTCACCAAAGCCATAGATGAGGGTAAGGTGGTTCACACAGCCTATCTAGATCTCGCCAAGGCGTTCAACACCTTCCCCCACTCTGGAATTATATATAAACTCACTAAACTAGGTATAAATCCCTATGTCACAAGATGGGTTACCAACTGGCTTACTGACAGAACCCACACTGTGAAAGTAGCAGACTCCAAATCAGACTTCAGACCGGTGACAAGTGGAGTACCACAGGGTTCAGTCCTGGGTCCTCTCCTGTTTGGTATCTACTTCTCTGAAGTACATGCTAACACAGAAGGTCTTTGGCTAACTAAATTCACAGATGACTACAAACTAGGAGCCATAATCGAAACTCCTAACAATGTGGACATCCTACAAAAGGGCCTCACTGAGACAGATGCCTGGTGTCAAAGCCATGGTCTCAAGCTCAATGCCAAAAAGTGCATTGTCATCCCCTTTGGTAAAAACTCTGTACCAATGAACTACCACATAGGTGGTAGTCTACTTAACACCGAAAGTGTGATAAGAGACCTTGGGACACAGGTGGACAGTAGTCTCTCCTTTGATAACCACATCGCCACAGTGGTCAGGAAATCCTTCTACGTGGCACATCTCATCACAAAAGGTTTCTCATCCAGAAAAAAGAGGTAATTTCACTCATTAGACCCACATTATAGAGTACAATTCCCCTTTTGGTATGTACCTCACAAGACATCTACAACAACTGGAAATGCGGCAGAAATACCTCACAAAGAGGATTACTGGCCTCAGACAGATACCCTACTCGGACCAACTCAAAAAACTCCAGCTTTACTCCATTGCATATCGCCTACTCAGAGGTGATCTCTGCCTAACATACAAAGCTATGTCAAATCCAGAGCTGCTGGACATGCTCCACTTAAAGAAATCCCAATCCCTCTGAGCTACACACTCTAGGGACCTAAACATTGTCACCACAATAAACAGAACATGCTGGAGGGATAGATTCCTGTCCCAGAGACTTCCCATACTCTGGAACAGTCTACCTATCTATGTCAAACAGAGCTCCTCATTAGCATTCTTCAAGAAAAATCTTGATGATTGGATGGGTAATAAGAAATTCACCCCAGGGATCACTTTTGTGATTCTGCTTGACAGGGGCACAGGAAAATACTTTTCTTGGGTGGCAAAGCCAGGGTACCTTTTTGACTAGTCTTGTATAGGCCCTAGGGCCAATTGCCTAGTACCTATGTCTATGAGCTCCCCAATAAGGGGTACTTCCATGGATGACGCACCCTTACTGTGCATCATGTAGCTTACCCACTCTACTGCTTCTAAATGAGGTATAGAATTATATAAATCTTTTATGTCAACTGTGATGAAATTGTGATTGGGATGAAAATCAAGTGTATTAATATTTGAAAGAAAAGTTCAAGAGTCCTTGCAAGTTTGACTCTCCTGGACTAGGTATTTTTTCAAAGTATGGTCAATAACTTTTGCTAAGGGATACGTGATGCTGTTTCTTACGTCCACTAATGGTCTCATGGGGGGGTCCCTTATGTTTTTATAGACCTTTGGGATTCCAAAAAATATAGGAATCCTAGGGACTGACATTGATAAAAAATTATACAAGTCCACGTCAGTCCTAGCGTGAATGAATAAATCATTTAACCAAGACCAAATCCTGGTATAAGCCCCATTGACTTCTGCCCTAGATACTTCAACATAAGTTTCACTATTAAGGACCTTTTCCATCCTACTGGTGTATTCATCACTATACATAATTGCCAACCCACCCCCCTTGTCCAGTTGCATCACTCGTATCCCTGCTTGTTGTAAACCCTCCAAGCAAAAATTTCTCATTCCTATTCATATTAGAACCTAAAAAATTAGGCTTATTATCTTGTTCTACAACATTTTATAGATCCAGTTCACAAATCTGTTCAAACAGACTCAAAGTAGGGTGTAAAGGCGGGTAAAATGTACTTGCTATTTTAAAGTCATTACTATTATTGTTATCATGGCCAAATAACACCCTGAAATTCAGTTTCCTTACGAAAAGTTTTAAGTCTATAAGAATGTTTGCAATGTCAATTTTACAAGATGGAACAAAACCCTGACCCTTAGCCAATAAATCTGCTAGTTCCTGTTCAATACTGAATGTAATATAGTTATAAATTTTAAAATCGTGGTCAGAATTGTAAACAATATTGCAAACATTCTCAGAGTCTCCCTCTAGATTATTTACTATCTCCACTTGTTCCGGTTGTTCCTTTTGTTGTTGTTGAAGTGGTTGTTTTTGCGTTGGGGGCCTCTCCCCCCTCCCGCCTGATGTGGGGGGTGATTTAACACTCTGTTCTGAAAATTTCCTTCCATTTGCACACCCATCGCTTGGTTCTCTGAGTTATTTTGTGTTACTCTATTATTGGCTATACATTCACTTCTTCTTACTTCCGGTAAGTTTTGCTCTATGTTTGACCCTTCATAGCCATCCAATCCTGTTGGGTCACCTAAAGTATGTGGACTCTCATTAGCCCATTCTGCCTTTGGGAAAGATTGATTTGCGATGGGGGTGGTACCTGTTTTGTAAGCGTACCTGTCTCTCTCGAGCTTCTTTACCTTGGTAGCTTTAAGTTTCAACATTTATTGATCAATACTTGAATAAATCCTCTCATAATCAAAGCAGTAATGCTGAAAGTCTGCATCCGCTTTGGTCAGGTTATCCAAGTCTGTAGCTTCTTTTACCAGTACATCAGCAGTCTTTTGATAGTGAACACAAATTAAATCTAATAATTCTAACCCATGCCTATTAAACAGTTTTATTAGATCCTTGTGAAAGTCTGAACCATCTACTAAACAGGTGGGGTATTGCCATCCTCTCAAACCTTTCGGCACAATACCCTCACCGATACATTCTTTAAAGTAACTCATTTCCAACTGAAGGTTTTTATATTTGACTAACTTTTGGTCAAATTGCTGCAGGAGTGATGAAATATCAGTAAATCCTCCAGCTGATTGCTCCTGTTGGTCCACTCCATCATTTTCATGAAAGCCTGGTGATGATGAAAGCCATAAATTAAGGTTTGGAGCACCAATAAGCCCCAAGGGTAAATCCGTGTTGTTCATAGCTAGTCAGCCGTTACGCATTCCCACGCTCGGTTCAGTTGCAGACCCTGGCTGGTTTGAATTGTGGTTCATTGATGTCAATGGATAGGAAGTCAACAAAGAATGGGGCTGACTCGTTCCATTCCGTAAACTGCTCGAGTGAGCTACCCCTGGTGCTTCCACAACTGGTGATGCTAAAAGCAGGCTCCAATGTTATTTGTTGCATCTAGCCTTGTGGAAAGGTTATGCACTCACTGGGAAAGAGTCAAATCTCCAGTGCTGTCCCTTTGTGTTGGCGGCGGGGAAATACCCTGAGTGGTTTCCATAGCTTTAAACAAACAAGTCAAACTACTGGACGAAACTTGACACAAGCTCAGGAAAATTGCTTAGAAAAACATTCAACTGGCAATAGACAACTATTTATTTAAGCGCTTTTCATCTCTCGCAATAGAGAGACTTCTTCAGATAACAAGTGCAAAAAATCATACAATTTAAATAATCCTTTCATACAGTCATGTGATTCAAGACCCGCCTATGATAAAAAAAAGCTGTCACATGATCCCTGCTTTTGCATACAAAACCCACCATCCCTTTATTATCCTAACAACACCAACTATATATTCCTTATAGTCTATTATGATTACCTAACAGTTCTACTATTAATAAAACTTTTTTATTTTGTGTATATTATGTATTTATTTATTTTTCTATATTGTGTATTTTGAAATTGAAAAGCCTTGAGAGATAAGGGTGGGTGAAGTCTAAAGCCATTTTATTGTTAGCTTTTAGATGAATGTTTAATCTATGTGAAGGATTGTTATTCAAGAATGTGTTTTTAAAAAATTAGTTTAATATAACACAAAAAGCAACCAGGGATATAGTTTAGATACGTATAACTGGTTGGTTTATGACAAAAACACTATTAATAACAAACTTATTTTAAGTCTAATTTTATTGTATATACATGTGTTTTTGCATGTTGATGTTTTAATGGTCAAAAGTTTTATTAATAGTTGAACTGTTAGGTAATCATAATAGACCATAAGAAATATATAGTTGGTGTTGTTGGGATAATTAAGGGATGGTGGGTTTTGTATGTGAAAGCAGGGATCATGTGACAGGTGTTTTTGTTTTATCATAGGTGGGTCTTCAACCACACGACTGTATGAAAGGATTATTTAAATTGTATGATTTTTTGCACTTGTTATTTTAAGAAGTCTATTGTGAGAGACAAAAAAACGCTTAAATAAATAATTATCTATTGCCAGTTGAGTGTTTTTCTAAACAATTTTCCTGAGCTTGTGTCGAGTTTCGTCCATCTTCACAGCATTAACAGTTACATTTAAACATCGTGAAGCAACCTGTAGTATCGCAAAAATCTGGTTGCAATAATACATAAGTACCCAAACATCTACCTTTACTTCTTTCTGTTAATACCTACAGTTATGTATAGTTAAAATTAATAACACTACAGCATAAGCTATAAACATGCATAATGTAAGCAAATTGTATGTAACATCTCAGTATAAAACATTAGTATGGCTTTTGTCTTACCAATTCTTCACTTGTAAGAAAAGAAAAAAAAGTGTTATTTTGAAGAGATTTCTCACATATATACTTGAGAAAAAAGAAAGAAAAAGAAAGTTCTTTTCTTTTTTCACAGACATCAGTGATCAACTTTGACCTAGATTTTCTTCAGTACAGCTCAAGGTGGAAAGAATCCAGAATTCTGATAGAAATGGATCCTTCTTTTGTTCTCAAGCTTTCTTTCTCTATGTGTCAACTGCTTCATACATGACCTGTGAAAGGAATGTGTTACACAGGAACATAGAAAACAAAATCACCAACACTTTAACACTTCTAATTAACATATTACTTAGATATGACATCCAATTATCCTAGCAATGCACATACTAAGCAAAGTTGAATAAATGAAAACAATCTTAACTTACATAGCATTAATTACCAACTCTATTGCTTATATTTTAATTATATTCTCTTACAGGAAATATTTGTTTAACATTTAGAAACACATTTATAAGCAGTGTTTTTTTTTTTTTGTAAACAAACAGGTGGTGGTATGCATATTTTGCATTTGGGTCAAACCCCCCCCTCAGCCCCCCCCCCACGCAGCCATTCCAGTGTCCCATTATTTGTTTTTTTCCCCCCAGTTGCCATAAATACTGTTCAAAACTCTCAGTGTGCATACTGCTTTCTGCTTTACTTCTACAATGATTACAGATATTTGGATTTAATTTAAAACTTTTATTTCAAATTTTCCACACAAACACTGATAGGCATTTGCTAAACAAAGCAATACAGTCTCACAATGAAAACATACATAGCATTAAAACTTCTATGACTTTGAAACTCACATTCATTGAAACAGCATTGAAACCCACATTCAAAGAAAATGCATCTGGCCAGTGGCAGATTAAGTTAACCTTTGGGCTGTTTTCAAATCATAGACCCCTTGCACACATTTTTAGGACCATGCATATTTTCTTTGATTCACCTTCCTGATTGTATTAAATGATTATATATAATAATTAAATTATATCCCTTGTACAACACATCACTTGTTAGATTGTGTTTTAAGTTTATAGCCAGTAAGCAAAGAAACAAAGCACATGAACCAATAATTCCAAAACTGCCCAATTCGGAACATTTCAACCATAAAAGGCCACTCAAACTTCTGTCATTATAACCCACCAATATCAGTCAATATGCACAGTCTGCAGAAGTAAAAGTCATCTGAATAATTCCACATTAAAGAGATCTGACCGTAACTAATTAAAAGGTTGCTGCTAGCAAAAAAAACTTTATATTTAAGTATTTCATCTACAAATTCACTGCCTGCTGCCCTTGAAGAATAAATTGCCTATGTTACATTAAACATGTTATGGTAATATTGCAATAGGGAATGGATGGCAAACTAAAACAGGTACATGGTTACTAGGCATCTTATCCAAAGGAGGACATACTCAGGACTGCAGCACCTGCCCTCTTAAAACCCAACACAGTATCAGCAATCCATCTACATGCTTTGGGAATAGAACCCACAGCCTTCTGCATCAAAACAAAAGTATGCTACCTGCTGTGCTACTAACACTGCTTTAAAACTGTAAGCACACAACAGTGATACCATTTGCTAAGCAAAACAGTTGTCTATTTTAGGTAGAGGATTCAGACTCTTGTTTCCTGTAGCTAAGGTACAGGGCTTGAGACTAAGCAAATTACTAACCACCTGCTAACCCTAACTAGGGCATTTCACTGTCTCACAACCTTTTAATGCAAAAGATCTGGACAAAGTCTAAAATAAATAGGAACAGATTATAAAAATTTCTCTCATGAACTTAGAAAATTGCTAGAATAACAGGATTTGTGTTAGTATGCATTTTTCTAAAGGATATGAAGTCTAAACCTCAAATATCTGTCATTATTTAGCAACTTCAATCTTTTTATGAGGAAAAAACAAAATTATGGGGCAAAATTCTGGACATTCTGCAAAAATCTGGACAGTTGAGGGGTATGCTACCTATCTCTTACACACACACACACACACACACACACACACACACACCACACACACACTGAAACCGTTCTTCCTGGGTCCCCAGTAAAATAGAGTTTTACCCAGACAGAAATCCCTACTCACCAAATAGGAATAAAATAAACAAATAAATTGGGGAAGTGGGGCAGGATAACATGTATAAATAAGACACATTTGGATATGAAACTGGGGAATAGATGGGATGGGATAATGTATATTGGCGGCCTGCTGGGGACCGGACTATAAGAATGGATATGGAAATTGAATGGGTATGGAAAGTAATAATGAATGCAAACAGACTCCTGGGTACAAAACAACAGACAGAACAGAAGGGGGTAGTATGAATTTACAGACTGGAACTGAACTGCAAAGCAGGAGGGAATATGGGTATGCTACTCATACAGCAGTGCAGTTACTGGTCTCACAAATATATCTAGTCAGGGTATATCAAAGAGGACTATAGTATATTAATTTATTCTGTCAGCATTGCCAACCAGTTTTGAAGTATGAAATTCATAAAAAATGACTTATCATCACCCTCATTAATGCTACGTGCCTTTTCTGAGTACTTTTTCTCCCCACTGCATGCTGGTCATCAGCTACCCTGTTTTCCTGAACAGTCCATCCTAGGTGCGTTCAGCTACTGAAGCCATCACGCAAACAGCCATCAAAGGTTTTCTATTCATGGATGAACTCTCTCTCCAGGTACATTCTCCATTGTGAGTGTGCTCTTCTGTGCATCTGCAATGAAGACTACCATGAAGCATCTTATTTATACACATGCATGCCCGACATCCCTTATAAGTCTGTCACCCTGTCTCTGAGGGACATTGTGGTAGCTAACAACTTGGACATCCCCTTTCTTCCAGGACGGACATGCTCATTCGCCTTATTTACAGACAATGTAAGCTGCTAATCAAGCTCAAGTTGCCTGGGTCACAGACAGGGTTCAATCTCTTATGCCAACAGATGGCTACTGAAAGTAGATTCCTCACAAGCTATAAATTGCACCTTTCCAAAGGGCACACCAACATTATTATGGACCACCAAAAGAGTTGCAGAGACATACCCATTCAGCTTAAAGGAGTCCCTAATCTTCCAAGAGGGATAGTGTAGTCAGCACAAAGGATCACCACTACCATCCCACAGACTATACCTATTTAATTCCAAAGCTGTTATATTATGTCCATCTCCCTACCATTTCCATGTGCATTTACAACCTAGTGAGATCAATAAAGTGCACAAATTAAGGTTTATGGCCAACAAATAAAATGCAGTGTCTGGGAATTGTAAACCCTCCCTTTTTACTTTTTCCCATAACTGAATGGCCTACACACCAAAATGGGATGATCAGAAAAAATACAAGAGACATTGTCCCCGCATTTGCACTGTTTTCTGCATGACATGAATGACGGAGGTCACCATCTGATATAAAATGTTGGTTAAGATGACTAACTTTAACAACCTTTGGTGCAGTAACATCCACCTTCTCTGTCAGTCAATCATCCACATCTTCAAACTAGTGGACATCTCCCTCTCAGTTCCATCAGACTTAATTTTCTTACCCCAGGAAATATTCACCCACTGAAAGATTAAAATTGTTGAAAACTTTAGCTTATAAAGATCAAGGTGGCATCAATCAACAACAATTGACCATGACAGGGGGTAAACTAATTGGTTCATTCCCATGTGGCCATTGTTCATTTTGTAAATATATGCTCAAATCCAAACAATTTACAAGTAAAAACATCAGTCAATTGTATGATATAATTTTTATTTGCCAATTGTAGTGCAGATTGGCTTGTTTATTTAGTCACTTGCTTTTGCTCAGCTTTTTATGTGGGCTAGACTTCTCTCCCACTGAGAGTGTGCATGTCTGAACATTTTAGTGACATTCGGAATCAATGACTTTCCAATGCTTTATATAGACATACTATGAAACATAATTTTGCCAGATTTAGCTTTTCAGTTATAGATAAAATTCAGGAGGACAGATCTAATAAATCAGGTTGACATGCTCTACTTAACAAGAAAGAAAGGAGTTGGATCATTACATGGATGGATTGTTTTCTCCAGGTCTTAATGGCCACTTATAAACTTAATTATGGAATGTATGCTTAAGTAATAGGCTAATTAGATAGCTATATATACATATTTGTATTGGTGCAGTTTGTATTTGTCACTGAGGAAGGCATTTTTGCTGAAACCGGTCTGACTGTTTTGGTGTGCCACAATAAACCTTTTAGATTTACTCACTTTTTTTGTGCTGGCCATTTTTTTGGAATTGCTGTGAGGTGTTTTGGATGGTTGCACCAGCCATACTTGCGAGTTTGTCTTGGGATTATATTCTTAGATACGGCCTTCATTTTGTTATGTTTCCATATGTAGTTTCATGGCATGAATACTAAATGGACAGTAAATAGAACTAATACACACTGTTATTTACTTTGCATAGTGCACCTCTGAGCAGCAGATTTGTGCAATGGCTGGGAAAGTGTGCATAAGAGATACACATTTCTAGTGCTTTCCCTGTTTGTGTGCAGCTAAGCAGTGTGCAAACATGAGGCTCATTGCTAAAATTATGAGAGTTAGTATTGAGTGTGTGATGATGTGAGGTAGTGCCAGCTATGGCAGAGAGAGTAGGGCAGTGAATGTGTAACATATGCCAGCATAACTAGCTGATGTTTGTAAAGAATTTTATGTAATTTGAATATCAAACTGATTTGTACTGATGCTTGTGTTAAAATGTATTTGTAAAGTTGTTTGCATTAAAATATATCAACAGTGGGTCCTCATATCTCTCAACCTCTTAGTGCAAAAAATCTGGACAAAGCCTAAAAGAATGGCAGGACAAAGGCCCAAAAATATGGACAGATTTCTAATACTGCTCTTCTAAGCCACATGTTGTGGGTTCGAGTCTCACCAAGCAGTATTTAATTACCTGATCTGTTAACTCTTTGTCATTCTTTAGAGCCTCATGTCTGATTTTCTGCTGTTTTAAACATTTTCAGTGTCTCACTGCTATTTTTCTGCTGTGCTAAATATTTTCTAGTGTTTCCTGCTGAAACCATGGTAGCTAGTAGATGTGGCATAGTACAGATCCAAGCCTGCTGCTTCTTGAACTCTTTGCAGTGGTTTGTTTGTTCTGAGCACATTTTCCAGGCCATCTTGGATTGGAAGAGGCCTATCTGCACTTTTGTGAGAGAATTGTGTTTGATTGGCACCTGACTGGTAAAGGAAGGATGGTCTAGGGCTTGGAATGAACATCCTCATTGGTACTTTTGAATTTTATTAAGAGGTTTTTTTTCAAGTTTTAGGTTCTGGTATTTAGGCCCTGCAGGTTTCTACTTGTTCGTACCATGCTGAACTGAGGTGGGCTATCATCAACAACTCTGAGCTGAAATACCAGACAACTAGACAATTCTGAGCTTCCAAAAACCATAAGTTGCTTGTTGTTTGTTTTTCTGCTGATTTATACTATTTACTGCACTTTTTTATTGCCCACTGCCTATTTTTATACTGTATTTATTTATTTACTGTGTACTAAACTACACTGTTATACTGCAGTTGCCTACTATTCTTTAGAGCCTCCTGGCTGATTTTCTGCTGTTTTAAACATTTTTTCAGTGTCTCACTATTAATTTTCTGTTGTGCTAAATATTTTCTAGTATTTCCTGCTGAAACTAGGGTAGCTAGTAGCATAATCCAGATCCAAGCTTGCTGCTTCTAGAACTGTTTGTAGTGGTTTGTTTGTTCTGAGCACATTTTCCAGAACATCCTGGATTGGAAGGGGCCTATCTGCACTTTTGTGAAGGAACTGTGTTTGATTGGCACCTGACTGGTAAAGGGAGGCTGGTCTAGGGCTTGGAATAAGCATCCTCATTGGTCATTTTGAATTTTGTTATTGTTTTCTTTTTTCAAGTTTAGCTTCTGGTATTTAGGCCCTGCATCTGAGCAGGTTTCTGCTTGTTTGTGCATCACTGCATACTACCGCTCAATTGTGCACCAAAGCCAGACAGTTAAATTCAATAAATTTTCCCTTACAGCCCAGGCAGTAATATCCATTCACTGAGCTCCTCTGTGATTGCTTCTGAAAAGCCACTCCTAGTGACAACAATCTTCAATCTAGCATTATGGAGAGTTGGACTACTCTTGTTTCTCCTGCCAACCTTGTTGACTTGGGTCTCTTGAGGCAGTGCAGCAATTGCCTCATGTACACAGATGTCCCTCTAGTAATAACACAGTCTTGTACACAGTGTGAGAGATGTATTTACACCAAGAATCTAGAATCCATGCTTGCTCTCACTCAAATCAGTAACATGGAGAAGGTTGCCAACTTAGCCACCACTAATATTCACATAGTACCACTACTCATACACATACCACTACTCATACACATAGTACACATCAAACACTTAAAACCACATGCAGGAAGATTCTCTCAAAAAACTTACTGAAACACCAGAGACCTCCAAAACACAAGTCTGTTACAGCTAACACAGTCTCCACAACACCCATGACACATAGCAATACCAGTATCTCACCCACCAAACCCATAAGGCATAACACCCAAAAAAACAAGTTTTCTTGTCATTGGAGACTCAGTAGTGAGACACATGGACGTCCCACTCACCAGGTTGGACAAGGAGAAAGTCACATCAGCTGCCTCTCTGATGTCAGGATTCACCAAATCATGCATGCACTCAGGTCTCTCAGCAACAAGTACCGTTATAACTCTGTCATAGTTCATGTTGGTGTGAATGACCTAAGATGTACCTCACTGGACTATATGAAGAGAGACTTGGTCGAGCTCTCCGAGTATGTGTCCCAGGCAGGTATGTCCCTAGCCCTGAGCAGCATACTACCTTCAACTAGAATGATGCCATAGTATAAACAAAAATGATTGATTTCAATAACTGGCTTAGTTTTTGGTGTCATTACAAGGGGATCCAGTTCCTGTCTGCCTGGGAAGCCATGGTTGACAAACCTCGCTGCTTTGCCAGAAATGGTTTGCACCTGGCACCCATAGGCTTTTGGCTACTGGCAAAGGCTCTTGTCTTCCCCATAGTGCCTTTTTTAGGCAAGGTCTCAAAAACAACATTACCAACATGAAATTAACCAATCAGAACAAAATAAGGGTCATGCTGTTAAATGCTAGGAGTTTAAACAAAAAACTGCACTCCCTGGAAGCACTTCTATCACTAGAAGATGTAGATGTCTGTGCAGTCACAATAACCTGGTTTAAGGCCTCAGAAAGTACCCCAGCTCTATAAGGCTACAATGCCTGCCACACCTTTAGACCACAAAATGAACATGTGAAAACCAAAGGAGGCAGTGTTTCAATCTATATTAGAGATAAATTCATCTCATGTCTAGTTAGACTGGACAACTCCATGGAGTTACTCCAGGTTCAGGTTATGGTGGGTAAGACCGCCATTCAAGTCCTAGCCAGTTATATATCCCACTCCATGGGTCACGACATCCACTTAGCCTACTTAACCAAACTGAAGACAAATCCAAATTTTACTGAACACACTGGTTATGGGGGATTTCAATTATCCCATCATCACCTGGGAAACCTACCTCTAGCCCCAACTTGCCAGCACAAAAGTTCCTTGACTTTGTGAATTCAAATGCCTCGGAGCAAATTGTCCATTCCCCAACAACAGGAACAAACATTCAAGATCTGGTCCTCACCAACATGTCAAATGTGCACTGTTGGAACCTCATTAGTTAAAACTGACCACAAATCAGTCACCTTTGAACTGACACTAACACCAGAACAGACAAAGAGTGAAATCAAACTAAAAAACTTCACCAAGTCAAACTATACCCTCCTAGGTGAAAGTATAAATGTATTCCAAGCCCCACCCCAAGCTGAAAGTGGTAACTATGCTGAAGCTTGCATAAGTGTATAAACTTGGCTGTACCAGATAGAATCAAAACAAGACCCCCAAATAAAATCAAGCTGTCATGGTGGACTCCTCCAGCATAAACAAACTCTACAATAAATGCAAAATTTTGCTCTGGAAGAAAACAAAGTCAAGGACCCAGCATGGAAAAGCACCCTCTTCAGCCTTAACAGGTGAATAAGACAACTTGTCAAATCCCCCAAGAGCTCCTTTGAGAGAAACCTACAAGTACTATCAAGGATAATCATAAGACCTTTTACAGCTGCGTACGTAACCTAAAGGGTAGGACCCAAGCATGTGCAGAACTAGTGGCAAATGGTATTACACACACTGACCCCAAAGAGATACCAAACTGCTAGTGGGTAGGTTTGGCAAAAATTTCACTCCTTTATTCCCTCCTAACTTACAACAAACCCTCCCCAACCCCACCCCACCTTGCATATCTGAAGAGCAGGTCCTCATAACCCTGTCCAAGGCAAAGAACATGACCTCTATAGGACCAGATGACATCCCAGGCTGTCTCCTAAACAGCCTAATACATGAACTAGCATCACCACTAAGTACCCTTTTCAATCATAGCCTAACCATAGGCTTTGTTCCTGTGGTATGAAAAACAGTTGCAGGTATTCCCCTCCACAAAGGTGGCCTAGCAACAGACCTGGGGAATTACAGACACATAAGCCTGACCAGCCTCATCTGTAAGGCTATGGAATGTATAATTATGGACCTCATAAATAATGACATAAGTGATCTCCAAACCCTGGATCCTGCCCAATTCATGAGGGCAGATCCTGCCTGTTATATTTGGTGGATTTCTTTGAAAGTGTGACCAAGGCCATTGATGAAGGCAAATCTGGGCACACAGAATACCTCGACTTGGCAAAGGCTTTCGATGCAATCCTACATTCAGGCATTACATTAAACTTAGCAAACTGAATGTAAACCCCTTCACTGTAAGATGGATTACCAGCTGCCTCATAAACCAGACACATACTATCAAAGTGGGTGTCTCCACATCAACCAGAAGATCTGTTACCAGTGGGGTGCCACAGGGGTCAGTCCCAAGCCCCCTACTGTTTGGTATATACTGCTCAGAAATTCAGTTCAAAACTAAAGGGCTGTGGCTGACCACATTTGCAGACAAATGCAAACTAGGTGCAATCATTGAATCCCCAAATGATGTCAGTATACTCCAGGATGGTCTCACACAGACCAATGACTGATATATTAGTCATGGTCTCAAACTGAATGCAAAGAAATGCATCATCATTCCCTTCGGCACAAACAAAAAACAATGTCCCTTCACACTATCAAATCAATAACAATACCGTAAGTACCCACGAAGTGGTAAGGGACCTGGGATCACAGGTTGAGCGCGACCTTAAGTTTGGCAACCAAGTGTCTACCATTGTAAGGATTAGTAAAAGTATCACCTTGAGATCAAAAGAAGTTATAATCCCCCCTATACTCGGCACTTATCTGGCCCATAATTGAGTATAATGCACCATTCCGTATGTACCATACTAAGCATGTAGAGCAATTAGAGAGACCTCAGAGGTTTCTAACAAAGAAGATCAAGGGCATCCAGCTTGTGCCTTACACAGACCAACTAAAATACCTATCACTATACTCCATATTGTATAGACTTCGTAGGGGAGACTTATTTCTGGCATACAGAGCAACCCAAGACTCAAACCTAATGAACTTACTGCATTTCCATAAATCAAATAGGTCTAGTGCTACCCATTACAGGGACTTAAATCTAGTCTGTGACTTAAATAGCACATGCTTAAGGGACAGATTTATCTCTCAGCGACTGCCAGATCTTTGGAACAGGCTACCAATTCATGTGAAACAGAGCACCTATATGACACTGTTCAAGAGGAACCTGGATGGGTAGATGGGGACCATAAATTCTTACCTGGGATAGTGTCCACAGCTCTCCTGGACATGGTCAGGCATCATTACATGCAATTTTGGATACTGACTAGTACCTCTATGGTATTACATTGGGTTGAAATGGCTAGGCTTAAAATTACCTCTGACTCGACAGCCTAGTAATCTCCTATGATCCTATAAACTTAGAAAGTTGCTACAATATCAGAATTTTTCTTAGCATGCATTTTTCTGATGGGTATGAAGTCTGAAACACAAAATATTTATCATTATTTAGTGACTTCAGTCCTCAGATCATCCTAGTAATTTTCCAGAAAATCATACATTTTATGAGGAACAGAACAAAAATATGAGGCAAAAATCTGGACAGTTGTGAAGTATGTGGGTCCTGCTGGACAGAAAAGAAATATTATGTATGTCAGACTGTATTATAACTAATGAAATGTTTGTATGTTAACAGAGGATTCTGGAAGGGAAGAGGTTAAGCTCAGCTAACCTTAAGTAAAATAGCCTGAAATTAAATGACTTGATTTAAGCCATAAAGATTTTCTCTCACAGGTCCGAATGCAGCCAGAGAGTCCATGTCTGTGAGAAACATGGGCTTGGATCCTACTCTTTTGTCCTTAGTGGTGAACTAATTGCTACACTGGGGTGCCAGAGAATCACTGGTTAGTCTCTGCAGGAAGGGTAAAAGGGTTAGAATTGTTTTACAATCTCCATATGCTGTAGTAGCCTTAGCAAAGTTCTAGTTGTGTAGTGTGGGATCCACAGAGTTAGGTGACCAGATGTGATGTCATTCTGTAGCCAGCTCTGAAATTGTATTTAGATACTAGTGAGTGATATAACACTCAGCACTCTGCTTTGGAACTGACAAGACCACTCACTCACTTCATCTTGCCTTACTTTAGTAAGCAATTTAACTAGGGAACAGTCATTCTTTGGTCAGTTAGTTAAATATACTGAGATTAGCTAAAAGTATTGTTTTTCTGTATCTTTCACAGTCTTTCCATCTGTGTTATTTTTTTATATTTCCTACAAATTGAAACATTGGTGTTTATTGTAAATAAATATTCAGTATTTTCATATTTTCTATTTTATTATTTATTACTAAATATATTTATACCTTTCCTTGTGGCTGATCTATTAGAATATATATTTAACCTTTGAGAGTTGTTGTTGTGTCTTTCAGCTTTTTCCGGTTAGGGGTCGCCACAGCGGAACTCCGGTCCGCTAATGATTGGCAGTAGATTTTTACATGCCAACTTGCCGGGCCTGACACACAACCTTCAACGAAGGAACACCCATTCATGCATATCGCTACACAGAAGACGCTCTAACTGAAAATCGAACGGAGCAACGTCTTACTGTGAGGCGACAATGCTACCGCAGCACCACCACTGCAGTATATTTAACCTTTGAGAGTAATTGCATTTATTTGGTGGCACTGTGGCTTCATACTCCTGAACGTCTTGCTGATTGGTAACACTACCATTCGTATAAGTAATAATTTTACTAAGAGTAATTGGGTACCCTGGTAAGAGCCTTAAAGTAGCTGGCTGCTGGCAGTGAATCTACCTTATAGTCTGGGTGGAGGTGGCATAGCGGGTAAATCTGTGCCAGGCTTTCCCAGATGTGTTGTATGTGTCTGTATATATGTGTGTGTGTGTGTGTGGGGGGTCAAATCTCAGAGTCTGTGTGTCAGCTAATTGGAACAGGGACACAAGGCACTGATTTCTACAGAGATAAATGTTGAGTCTTATTTGGGGTCCAGAGTGGAAGTCCAGCCCCAGGACTGGACCATGCTTTCCTGTGTGCTCTTAAGGGAAATTGTGCTTGGTGCAGACAGTTGAATCTGAAAATACCGTGTATATCTATTTTTGTTCCAAGTAAACATTCCCCACTGGTGAGGATTGAGGCACCTTGATTACTGGCCCAGAGGAGGGATGTCACAGAGTGTATGAAACATACCTGCTGCTTAGCTGACTCTGTGACAACAAGTGCAAATGTATTGACACATTATTTTTTGAGCCCAGATGATATAGAATTTGAATCCAGGTGTATGTAATACTTTTAAATAAGTAGTGTTAAAGCAAAGTAAATTTTACTTTACTCTACCTTCACTGTATGTTGTAGTTTGACATAGTGCAGTGTGTTTAAGTAGCATTGTGTAGAGGAAACCACATCACAGAACAGCCATTCACCATCACTTGGCATTGGTGCATGATGTCAAACTCTGTGCAAACATAGAAGCCAAAAAGTGAAGGGTTCCATTGGTTTTTGTGGTACTTATGTGTGTTGTGTGTGTGATTCTATTTTTTGACCAGATTATAGATGTTAAAATGGGGTAGACAAGAAAGTGATTAAATTCTCTTCCTTCTCCCATCTGCTCCATTAGCAGTTTCTCCTCGTTTAAAGCCTCACTGCACTCACACCTTACTTCACAATGGAAATGCTCCTGTTCCCATCCTACCTAATTCTTACTACACTTTCTTCCTAGTCTCCCAAGCCTATTTGTGCATTTTACTGCCTCCTATAGTTCTACATCCCTAGTGATGCATTCGACCAACTACTAAAATAAATTACCTTACGTTATTATTTCAAATAAAAATGCATTTTTTTATTTCTGCATTTATTGAATTAATCTGATGTATTTTGTAACTGAAAAAAATATTTTTATCATATTTACTTCTGTAGTCTGAAATGTTTATTTGAAATGTGTACTATGGATTTGTATTTTTCTTTACTATGTCTTCATATTTTTCTGGAGCTTTTCTCCCCAGGACTTCATTGAAAATGGGCTCCTTGTGGCCCAATGGACTAGCCTGGAAAAGCTTTTCTCCCCAGGACTTCATTGAAAATGGGCTCCTTGTGGCCCAATGGACTAGCCTGGAAAACGAACTGCAAATAAATAAATAAATAAATAAATACATAAATAAATGGGGCACAAGCAGGGAGAAGAACAAAGGGAAAGCAATATATGAATATGCAGGAGGGAGGTAAGAAAGAACCACAGTTATCCATTTCATCAATAGTGTAAAATGAAAATATTAGCTGAATATGGACTGCCACCTCTATAAAGAGGGGTGACAACAACACAATCATGTTGTACAGCCAATTGGACCAAATCAAGTGTGTCAAGAAGACATGTGAGCAGACTTCCAAGATGGCTGCACATTGAATAATAGCTTAACTCTAGCTCTCCCAGTGTGAAAACAGAAACTCAACAGAGAAAGCCAGTAGACTTTTGTGTTTATGGGTACATTTCAGTAACTGGCTTGTAAGTGTACTGCCTGGATGCCAGGAAAAAAAGAAATACAGAGCACCAGAAAAAAACAGCTACAAAAAGTGAGGAAGAAGCACTGACTGGGGAAAGTTCTGCAGCTATTCAGCAAAAAGCAGTGCAACCTCCAGACATGACTTCCAGTAACCTACAGGAAGATATAAGACAAATGCATACAGACCTGATTAAAATAAATAAAACTCTGATGGAGTATATTAACACAAACAACAAATGTAATAAAACAAAGAAGGCACAAACACAGCACAATGCAGATACATTTTTTTTAATCTCAGTATCAAGAGTCATGAAAATGAGATCAGAAATACAAGTTTCTGAAAAAGCAAAATCTGCTAAAGTAGTGATGAAATGTTCAGTGTCTTTTAATATTGTGTCCGAAGACATAGTGGCTTTAGACATTTCTCTAGGTAAATGGAGAGTGGCTTAGTGAGCCAGCCCCTACTTGAGACTATTAGTCTCAAAGGTGGATCATTGGCTTCTTTATGTATTTTAGGCAGTCCCCTTATGGTTGAAACTACTGGATTTTCTACTAAAAAAATATTTGTAAAGTTCACCAGCTGTCTATCTACACATTAACATATCATATAATTCAACATAAAAACTCTTAATGAGTGAATCTAACTCGTTGACTCTTAGCAAAACATAAGTATCATCATGTAATAACATATCAAGCATTGTATTCTTATATATATATATATATATATATATATATATATATATATATATATATATATATATATACACATACACATCAATCCATTATTACAACTGATCCTTCCTTATCCGCTGGTCTTATAATAATCTTTTCATTATTTCTTGGTAATGCAATAGCTTCTTTTTCTATTTTTGTTAAATTAAAAAAATAGTTTATTATTGCTGAAATCCATAGACAATAATTCCGATTCTACTGCTTTATCAAAAGCTTCAAGGAGTGGATGTAAGTGTGGAACATAAGTGCTAGGTTTTCTAAATTCAATATTAGGTACATTACCTTTACCAAAATGTTTTTTGAGCATTATGTTCCTAGAAAAAATGTTTAGCATCTAATATAACATCAGTGACATCAATGTTCAAAGCAGGTACAAAAGACAGATCTTTTTCAAGCAATGTTTTCTCACCTTCACTCAATGAGTGTCCAGAAATGTTAAAAACTAGTGTGTGTTCTTCTAAGTCCATTTCTTTTGTTTCTGGCATTTGTAAAATTTGTCATTTTGAAATGTAGAATCGGAATTATTGTCTATGGATTACATGGATGCATCATGCCATGTTTGTGCCTTCTTTGTTTTATTACTCTGTGGAATTTGTTGAACTTGTTGAGGCACTTAATCTTCTGTGAATTTTGTAAGTTTTCGCAAACAACAAATTGCTGGAAAAAGTGGAAGAAGCTTCAAATAGATATTCAGATGAGTTGATAAAGCTGCAAAACATCAGAGGTTGAAATAAGAAAAGGCTGGCTGAATATGAGACTGCTCAGGAAAAGATGTTTCAAAAATTAACAGAATTAGAGGACAGAGCACGCAGGCAAAACCTGAGATTTTCATCTATACCAGAGAAGCTGGAAGGAACAAACTGCATTAATTTTATGAAAGCACAAATAAACAATTGGAATGGTATTCCACAGCAGGAGTTGTTAGTTGAAAGGACACATCATGTGTATGCTCCAAGCCTGGCTATGAGAAAGCAATCTAGACCTTTATTAGTAAATATGCAATCCTACCAGCAGAAAGAGTTGATTCTGATAACCTGTGGCAAAAGGACACAATACTGAAGGTGGGAGACACCAGAGTGTTTGTGGATAATTATTCATCATACACCAGGGAGAAGAGGAGTAAATTCATTACACTATTCAGGGAATGTTGAGACACAGGTGTGAGATTCAAACTGGTCTACCTAGCTGTCTTCAAGGTATGATCTTCCCTGGAGAGACAAAATCATTTTTTGATGAAGTACATGTTAAGGAGGAAATACAAAAGTTTGTCCAACAAAAAGTGAACTGTGAAACAGAAGGAGATTCTACTTCTTATTCTTCTGGTAATAAAGACCACATAGAGACTGTACCTGTGAAACCTTTATCTCTGTTTCAATGGAAAATGTTGGAGAGAAGGAAGGGTGCACAAGAGTTGACTACAAGAATCGAGAGCACATTGGAAATGAAGCAGAGACAGGATATGGGAGATGGAGATGAACAGTAATAAAACCACAAACTTAATGTGGGATTACAATGCAATAATTATATTTGTGAAATATGACAGAACAAGAAAATCTGTAAATATTGAACTTTTTCAGAATTTGTTGGACTTGTGGGGGACTTTAAAGTATATGCCCTACTTCATGCCATTAATGTTCAGAAAATGCTTTGGGGCGGGGAGAAATTTAACTGTAAGTAAGGAAGAATTTTTCTTAATAGTAATATTTTTGTGGTGTATGGTTTTCTTTGCATGCTATAAAGTAAAATTTTCTCAAGTTATTTTTAAGTGGAATGGGGATTGTAAATAGGTGCTGCTGTTGCCCCCCTTTCATTCTCATTCAGTTTTAAGAAATGTTGACACTGCAATGTACAAAAAAGCCTGGTTAAAAGAGCATGACAAAAGAAAAATGAATGTGCTTTTTTCATCCTTGCATGGAGGAATGACTGGATTAAGGACCTTAGATTGATTTAGTAACAGGTTTTAAAAGAAGGCAAGTAAATGAAAAAGAATTTTGAATATTATTAGACCTTTCTAGCAGATGAATGCATACTTAGTAGCAATTCTGTATCTGACCCTCATGTCTTCATGGAAACAATATGATAAAGATAAATTGACTGTCTGGTTCTCATGTCTCCGTGGAGACAATCTGATAATGATAAATTTGCTTTCTCATTCTCATCTCTCCATGGAGACAATATGATAATGAGAAATTGGTTACAGTCTGGTAGAGAGTGATTGGTTGGGGGGGGGGGGAAGAGAAACTGGCTAAATAGATAATGTTCTGTGAAAACATTCAGAGGGTTTCCCAGGTGGGAGAGCTATAAAGATAAGACAAAAACAGTTAGCACTTAGTCAAGGCACAGACTACACCATGCATCTTAGCATGGACTATCTTTCTTTTAGATTAACTCAAGTCTGTGTGTGGCTGTCAAGTTTGGGACATTTGTTCCTGTTAGGAGAGTATAACTTCAATATTTGAAGATGAACATAGTTTTGTGTGTTAGTATTAAATTAATAGGGTTTAGGGGGTATTGGGTTTTTCTGAGAGCTTTCAATAAAACAAAAAAGTTTCATAAGATGTGTCATAGGCTCAAATGGATATGACAAGAAACAACTATATAAAAGTTCAACCTACCAAACAGTGTATGCTTGTAACACAAAAGCTGGAACTAGTAATTTAACAAAAAAATGTATTATATATAAAAGGTAAGAATAATAACTTTTTAATATAATGATGATTTCTGTAGTTTCTTTAAATGTCAATGGTCTCACAGATAAATACAAAAAATGAACAGTGAACTATATTAAAAAGAGAGTGCAAATAGCTATATTACAGGAGACACACTTGGAAAAAACTGAATATGTGAATTTGATAAAGAAAGGTTTTCATGATGGTTATTCAGCTAAATATCTGGGACAAAGGAAAAGAGGAGTAATTTCCAGTAGTGACAGAAGAGGATAAAAAAGATAATAGCAGATTTGTAATTCTAAGGGACTACTGACAAGGGAGGAGAATTACACTGGCATGTATTTATATTCCACCTAAAACTGCTATAATAGAGCTTAAGAACATTTTGGGAGAAATAATCAGTTTTCAGTAAGGAATATTACTTATAGGTGGGGACTGGAATTTGATCTGCAGCAGTGAAGATTTGTCTGGGAGCCCCAGATGAGAAAAAATAACAAAGGAGAGTATATTTTTGAAGAGATTTATGCAAATATTTGGCATGGAAGATGTGCATTCAGTAACAGAAGTTCAGAGTGAATTTACATATTATTCCCCAAGATATAAAAACTGGGCTAGGCTAGACAGCATTTGCATTTCACAGGAGCATGTGCATTTAGTTCAAGGTCCTGATATGCACCCAGTAACTATTTCAGGTCATATGCAAATCTTCTTCTTCATTCGGCTTTTCCTGGTTAGGCGTTGCCACAATGGATCACCTGCCCACTCATGATTGGCAGTGGAGTTTTACGGTGTTGAGTTGCCAGCCGGGCACCCAACCTTCTACAGAAGGCACACACATGCACGCACTCACACTTAGGGCCAATTTAGAGTGTCCAATCAACTTACAGCATGTCTTTGGGATGTGGGAGAAAACTGGAGCACCCGGAGGAAACCCACGCGACCACAGGGAGGACATGCAGACTCCGCACAGAAGGCACCCCAGCCGAGGATCGAACCGGAGAACCTCTTGCTGTGAGGCGGCAATGCTAACCGCTGCACCACCTTGGCCGCCCTTTAGGTCATTATGCCAATAATAACTAAAATAAAAACAGGATAATGAAATAAAAATGAGATACTGGTGCTTTCCAATCTATAGGTTGAAAAGAGAGGAATTTAAGGAATGGGTAGTGGAGATTATTCAGGAGCTATTCGAGAAGATAGAATTTACTTCTGAAAATACAGCTAGGTAGTGGGATAAAATTAAGGTGGAGTTTAAAAACAGAGTGGAAATAAAAGAAAGGGTAGCTATGGTTAGGAAGTAGCAAGAATTATTTAGAGGGACTGACAGATGTTAAAGTCCTGCAGAATAGGGGAACTCTCACAGAAAAGAAGAGGATCAACTGCAGAATGCTAAGCAGAAAATAAGGGATTACCTTGATAATATACACACGTTTAGAAAGATTGCTGTTAAGCAACTGTTTTTTGATAACAACACTAGAGCACAAAAACTTTTAGCACAATGACTCGGCAACAGAAAGTAGAAAGGGTCGCCATCAAGCTTTGGGAGCCTATAACAAGTAAGGTAACAAGAGATCCTGTAGAGGTATTAGAAATATTTTGGAAATTCAGTGAAAGTCTGTATAAGAGAAAATATGGAAATCAAGAAAAGATACCAATGTTTATGGAACAATTAAATCTAGAGAGATGAGGCTCAGTTACTATCAGGATAAGAGGAGATGAGATAAACATTGTGATGTATAACCAATCTACAGGAACATCCCCATGGACAGATGGTATTCCTGTGGAAGTTTGGAAGGTAGGAGAGAAAAAAGTCATAAATATATGGAAAACTTTGTTTAACAGTATTTTAAGAGGTGGAGAAATACCAACATCCTGGAAGAAAACAGTGGTAGGTGTAATACGTAAAGAGGGTAACGATCCATCAAATCCAGCTTCATACAGGCCCATTTCAATAATAAACCATGATTATAAAGTGTTCATGTCTAAAATGGCTAAAAGAATGACAAAAGTGATGCAAACGTGATAGATAAGGATCATTGTGGTTTTGTGGAGTAGAGGCAAACATCTGACAACATTAACAGAACATTGATGATCCAGAGGGAAGCTGAATGTGAGACAATACCATTGTTGTTGGTGGGTTTTGATGCAGATAAAGCATTTGACAGAGTAAGCTGAGACTTTATGAGCAGGGCAATGGAAGTATTTGAATTTCCTGAAAAAATGATATGGTTGATTAAGAGGATATAAATGGGTGGAGTTCTCTCTGATAATTTCTGCTTGAGCAGAGGAACCAGACAGGGGTGTCCTCTTTGTTGTTTCCATTATGTTTAGTGTGATGCCCTTCACTGGCCCAGTAATCAAGGAACCTCAATCCTTACCACTAGCACCAGTGAGGAATTTGCACATTGGGAGGATCACAAGTACACATACAGTAGAGTACAATTTCCCTTAAGAGCGCACAGAGATCACAGACAGTCTGGGGCTGGTTTCTCCAACTCTCTCCAGATCCTCAATAAGACTCCCCCCTGGCACAGCTATAGGGTTACGATCTCAGCTGAGTGGTCAAGCCAAAACCCCCAACCAGTGCTTCGTGTCCCTGCCCAAGTAGCTGATGCACACACACTCTTTAAGATTTGATTTATATACAAACATAGACACTCCTGGGGAAGGCTGGCATAGGTTTACTAGCTATGCCGCCTTCTGCTCAGACTATAAGGTAGCAAGCACTGCCACCAACCATCCTTTATCAGCTACTATGAGGCCCTTCCCAAAGGGTGACCAACTCTACTGTGTAATGTTACTATTATCCAAATGGTAAGTGTGTACAAGACTTGAAGGCTATTTAGCAGTGGCCTGTACAGTGTCCCCAAATACATATGCAAGTACTCTCAGAGCTTAAATATCTCCAAACAAACCAGCCACAATTAAAAGGTTTACATGTTTTAATAATAAATAATAAAAGCACAAGACAATACTCATTAACTCAACACAGTGACAACAGAGTTCAGAATCACAGGAAATATTTTAAAACAACATTGCAGGATAGTCTCACATAGATAGAAAAAAACATATAGACTAATCTTGCTAAGTTCCTATTTATCTCTAAGAGAGATACTGTAATCTAGTACGTACTTACTATTAGCAAGGCAAATACAAGTGCTGAATGGATGTTTCTAGGTCCAGAGACAAATACAAAATGCACAGACTTTCTCTCTGAAATAGTTCTTAAATTAATAATACACATTACTGCTGGGTTATCTCAGATTACATCATTCTTATCACATCTGCCTTTAGTTTCCAGGCTAACAGGAACTTAACATATAACACTTCTGTGTTAAAAAAATACATATCTCTCTGAAGTTTTGGCTAGAACTGGAAATTGTAAAACTGTTAAACACTTTTACCTTGGAAACCTGTAATTATTTCTGTTTCCAGACAACAGAAAGAATTTCTAGCTGCAGACATCCTGTCTCCAAGCTGAGATAACCACCACCATAAAAAAATCAACTTATTTTCTTAGAGTTTTGCTCTTTTTAAATAGGGTGCACTGTGGTTACATTTTTTAAGCTCAGCACATAATGTACAGTTTTCTTACATTTATAAGACAAGCATACAAACCATATTACTATTCACAAATAACATGCTGGGTTATTTACAAAATTCCAGCTAGCTGGGCTAGGAGCCTACACAACCCCCCCCCCACCATGAGAACTCAAGCTAGTTTTTCAAGTGACCTTTGAGAAACGTTGCTTGAGAGGGTTGAGCCTGTCTGGGAATATCTTACCCCATTCCCTGTTTTGATAGCCCATCTGCATTGGCATTGCTAACCCCACTGCAGTGCTGTACTGTCATATCATATGCTTGTAATCCTAGGCTCCACTTTAGTAACTTGGCATTTTGCTGGCTGGCTCGATGTAGCCATGTTAGGGGATTGTGGTCTGTAACTACAGTGAATTTTCTTCCATACAGATAAGGCTGAAATTTCTGCAGTGCCCAGACTATGGCTAGACATTCCTTTTCTACAGCTGCATAGCATTCCTCCCTAGGTTGGAGCCTATGACTGAGATAAACCACTGGGTGCTCTTTTCCCTCTGAAGAAATCTGGCTAAGTACAGCCCCCAACCCATGGTTTGAAACATCCACCTGCACAACAAATTATTTACTGTAATCTGTATTGGCTAACACAGGTGGTCCTCCCAAATCTCATTTAAGCTTCTGCAATGCCTGCTCACATGCTGGAGTCAACACTACCTTATCTGGCCTGTTTTTCATTGTCAGGTCTGTGAGGGGAGCAGCTCTGGTACTATAACCTGGGACAAACTTTCTGTAATACTCTGCTGTCCCTAAAAATGTCCTCACCTGCTTTTTGGTAACAGGAGCAGGCCATGTCTGAAGGGCTTCCACTTTGGCAGGTTCTGGCCTGATCTTACCACTCCCCATTCTATGTCCTAGGTAAGAGACCTCTGCTATATCCACCTGACATTTGCTGGGCTTAATGGTCAACCCTGCCCTCTGTAGTCGACCCAGCACCTCCCAGACATACTGAAGGTGCTCTTGCCAGGAATGGCTGTAGATGGCAATATCATCTAGGTAAGCAAGGGAAAAATCTCCTGCTAGGATATGATCTACCAGCTCCTGGAAAGTCACTGGGGCATTTTTCATCCCATTCTTTGCCAACTCATACAAGCCAAAAGGAGTCACAAAGGCTGACCTCTCTCTAGCACTGGGAGTCAAGGGCACCTGCCAGTAATCCTTGGTAAGCTCAATGGTGGTAAGATACTTAGCCCCACCCAGCTGCTCTAGGGCTTCATCTGTCCTAGGCATGAGGTAAGCATCTGACTGTGCGACTATTTAATTTCCTGTAGTTCACACATAACCTGGTGTTGCCATCCTTCTTTAGTACCAGCACCACTAGGGAGGCCCAGGGACAGCTGGGCTCCTGAATTACCCCTAGTTCCAACATTTCCTGTATCTCCTCCCTCAGAGTCTGTTTGACTCTCTCAGGCATCCTATAAGGAGCCTGCTTAATAGGTCTTTGGGGTCCTGTATCCACATGGTGCTGCACCTGGTTTCCCAGTGAACAGGTCCCCAAACTCCTGTTAACACTGCTCAGATTTCTCGAACCTGGGTAGGGGATAGCTGCTGGGACATTGGTACCCCTTCCACTGAGGTGTCAGTGTGAGCCTCACTGAGGAGATCAGTCAACAGATTCCCCCTCAGACTCTTCCTGCAATCCACTGCAAATATGCGGCACAACAGCCCTCCTATCATGGAAAGGTTTCATCATGTTAACATGGTACAATTTGTGCCCCTCCCTCCTTCCTAGCAGTTCTACTATGTAGTTAACATCACTGACCTTCCTTACCAACTTGTAGGGTCCCTCCAAAGCTGCCTGCAACTTGTTGTGTCTGACAGGATTGAGGACCATTACCTGCTGCCCTATGTCATACTCTCTAGCTTGAGCATTCCTGCCATACCGGACCCTTTTCTGCTGTTGAGCTTCTGCCACATTCTCCTGGGCCAAGCCCATGAGTTCCCTGTGTCTTGTCCTGAGGTTTAGGACATATGCCACAACAGACTCTTTGTGGGATTCACACTCATCTTGAATTAAATCTAGAGATCCCCTCACCCTATGCCCATACAATAACTCAAACTCAAAGAGTTAAAAACCTGTGGATTCCTGGGGAACCTCTCTGTAAGCAAACAACAGATGGGGCAAATATTTGTCCTAGCCCCTCTTAAACTGGTCTACAAATTCCTGTAGCATGAACTTGAGTGTAGAGTTTAACCTCTCAACAAGACTATTAGTCTGAGGATGGTAGGGGGTGGTCTTTAGGTGCTTGACCCCACAGTACTTCCTCAGACAAGCCAGCAGGTCTGACATGAAATTGGCACCTTTGTCAGTATTTCTTTTGGGGAACCTACCCTGCTGAAAATCTCTAACAAAGCATTTGACACCTTTTCTGCCTCAATGGAGAAAAGAGCCACTGCCTCAGGGGATCTGGTAGCATAATCAATGGGTCTACTTCACGATGTCGAAAGCCGACAATATCGAAGCTGATATTCTCAGCACCACAACATCGAAAGCGCAGAACATTGTGCAGGTAAACGGAAATCTCTGTAGGGGGAGATTTCCATTTACCTCAATGTAGTGCAGTTTGGAGTTGGAATATTTAAGTAGGGGGTGAGGGGGGCGCAGGCCCCCTACATGGGGGGTGCAGGGGGCTTGCCCCCCTGCCTACACTAGTTGGTTTTTATTTATTTATTTATTTTTAAATGTTATTCAGTGTTTTACTACATCGATCACTAGAGGTTGACCTTTAGTGATTTGATGTAGTAAGATTTCAATAACGTGATATAGATGCTAATCTACTACCACGAGGATATACATTTTCCCTGTGGAACTTGGGGTACTCAGAGGCCCCACAATATCCATAGCTACCCTCTGAAATGGCTCCTCAGTCACAGGCAAAGGCCTCAAAGGAGCTTTCATTGTCTCCTGCCTTGCCTACCTTTTGGCACTGCTCACAGGTCCTGCAGTACCCTGTTACATCTCTGGAAATCTAAGGCCAATAGAAGTTCTGCATAATATGTCTCTTTGTATGTTTTATGCCCATATGACCTGCAAATGGAATATCATGGGCTATGGCTAGACGTGCCAGATGGTAGGCTCTGGGCACTATCAATTGCTGTATTCCCTCACCCTCTAGCCCTCCCTCAGGGGTCCACTCTTTGTACAGTAACCCTTTGTCCCAGTATACAGATTCTCCTTTCCCTTGAAAATCAGATGCCTCACTAGCTACCTCTCTCAGGCCTTGTAATGTAGGGTCTGAGAGCTGAGCCTGTCTCAGCTCTCTCTTTGTAACCCTCACAGGCTCCCCATCCACAGGAAATCTGGTATCCTCTGACAGTGGTGCCTCACTGTCAGCCTGGGTACTACTACTCATCTCTGTCATTGCAGTCACTCTGTCCAAGGAAACATCAGTAGCCACAAGCAGCTGTGGGTCACAATTGGTCTCACTGCTACAGGATAGCTACCTCCCTGAAGTAACCATCTCACCAGTCCTGGCTGCAAGTGTGCGATCTGTCTGGGTCTCCCCCAGGCTACCAGACCCACATGCTTGTCTCCAAGCCTGATTGCGTGTAACTGCATGAACACACAATACTGCATTATCAAAATCATTCCGTATCAGGACATCTGCAGGGATATCCTCAAACACACCTACTCGCTGGCTTCCTTTTTCACCCTCCCAGTCAAGGTGAACCCTAGCCAAAGGTATTTGGAATTGGGTCCCTCCTAAAGCTCTGACTGGAGTAGACTGCACAGGCAAGTAGTGCTCCTCTGTAACCATTGCAGGCTTCACAATAGTTATGTCAGAGGCTCTGTCTCTCTTAGCAATGATCTCTTTGCCATTCACTAAAATAGGATATAACCTCTTGTGGTAGTTTGGTACCCTTCTTGTCTCAAGACAACTTACTGCTGGCATTTCGCCATTCCCATTTACTGGTTCTCCCACCTTTTGTTCCCCACCTTGCCTCCATGACCCCACTAGTTGCATTTCAAACATTTAACCCTAGGTCCTGGGCATGTACCTGGACTAGTGGCTTCCCCTGCTACTGGCAGATTCTGTTGGGGCAGTCTGGGTTGCCCACCATGGGTTCCTTAGACCCATGAGCAGCACTGGGTGTCCCTTTCCTGTGCAGGGATGCCCTGCTTGCTAGGTATAGGTCTCCCTTCTTCCCCAACTCATCTACAGTAAGGCATTGTCTATCAGCTAACCAGATTTTCATGTCCTCAGGCAAAGTGCTAAGGGCTTGCTCCCTCATCAGAAAGTCTGCCAGCCCTTCAAATGTGGTGACCTGACAGCCACTCACCCATCTATAAAAATAAGTGCTTAGTTCAGCGACATATTCACACACACTTTCCTCTGCCTTGCATCTATGCTCACAAAACTTTTTTCTATAAGCTTTAGGTGTTAACTTAAAAAATTCTATCAATCAGCTCTTAAAAACATTATAATTTAAACAGTCATTATCAGACAGTTTGGAAAGAACAGTTACAGCTTTACCATGGAGTAAGGGGGTCAGGAACTGTACCCAGAGTCCTTGGTCAACATCATGCTGTTTATATACCCTCTCAAACATATGAATGAAACTATCAAAATTATCCCCCTCTGTAAATTGTGGAAGAAATGTACTGACCTTTGTTGCTTTGTGGTTTGGTTACTCCCATCTCTATTACCTCCATGACTCTGGTGAAGAGTCAGCATCTCCTTTTCATGTTGCCTTTGCCTCTCCTTCCCCTCAGCTACCAGGCATAGAAGTTTCTCATTTTTCTCAGTCTCTAGGCACCTCAGTCTCCCTGCTGTCTCTATTTCCAAATGCTTGGCCTCTAGCTCAAGTCTCTCTAACTCCAGACGGATTGTTAAGTCCTCTGTGGAAAGGATGAGCTGTCCATTCTCTGAGAGTTCTACATCCCCATGGCCAATCTATTGTCCTCCTGGCTGCTATTCTCTGATGCAGCTGTGACTAAAGCTGCAATCATGTCCGCCTTAGTCAGGTTGGCATGCACCAGTCCTTTAGCCTGACACATCTCAGCCAACTGGCTCCTTGTCACCTTGCCATACTCCTCTGCTGACATGCTTGCCTGCTCTCCCTGACTAAGATAACAAAAAATAAAACAATTGTGATATGAACTTTGAATGTTCACTGAGTGGCTGATTTAAAGTACAAAAACACCTTTAGAGATCACTGTACACAAGCTACAAGAATTCAATATCCACACCACTACAAACCAGTTAATATGTGATGTTACTAACTTACCACTATCAACCAATTAATATTTGATGTAGATATGCCACCACTGCCAACAATTAATATGTGATGGTCCTGCACTGGCCCAGTAATCAAGGAGCCTCAATCATCACCACTAGCACCAGTGAGGAATGTGCACATTCAGAGGATGACATGTACAAATACAGCAAAGTACAATTTCCCTTAAGAGCACCCAGAGATCACATTCAGTCTGGGGCTGGTTTCTCCCTCTCTCTCCAGATCCCCAATAAGACCCTCCACTGTCACAGCTGTAGGGTTAAGATCTCAGCCGAGTGATCAAGCTAAAGCCTCCAGCACCCTCTCTGTCCAACCAGTGCTTCATGACCCTGCCCAAGTAGCTGACACACACACACACACACTTTAAGATTTGATTTATATATAAACACACAGACACTCCTGGAGTAGGCTGGCACAGGTTTACTAGCTATGCCCCCTTCTGCCCAGACTATAAGGTAGTAAGCACTGCCACCAACCACCCTTTATCAGCTACTGTAAGGCCCTTCCCAAAGGGTGACCAATTTTACTGTGTAATGTTACTATTATCCAAATGATAAGTGTGTCCAAGACTTGAAGGCTATTTAGGAGTGGCCTGTACAGTGTCCCCAAATACATATGCAAGTACTCTAAGAGCTTAAATATCTCTAAAAAAACAGTCACAATTAAAAGGTTTACATGTATTTAATAATAAATAAAAGCAGAAGATAATGCACATTAATTCAACACAGTACCAACAGAGTTCAGAGTCACAGGAAATATTTTAAAACAACATTGCAGGATAGTCTCACATAAATACAGAAAACATCTAGACTAATCTTACTAAGTTCTTATTTATCTCTAAGAGAGATACTGTAATCTAGTACTTACTATTAGCAAGGCAAATACAAGTGCTGAATGGATGTTTCTAGGTCCAGAGACAAATACGAAATGCACAGACTTTCTCTCTGAGATAGTTCTTAAATTAATAATACACATTACTGCTGGGTTATCTCAGATTTCATCTTTCTTGTCACCTCTGCCTTTAGTTTCCATGCTAACAGGAACTTAAAATATAACACCTCTGTGTTAAAAAAAATACATATCTCTCTGAAGTTTTGGCTAGAACTGGAAATCAGAAATTAGAAATAAAATAATTGATTTATTTATGGAAAGAGGTTACCCCATGGATTTATTAACATCAACCAAGAAAGACATTGTCCAAAGAAGGGGAACAGACTTTAAACCTATTCTAATAGATAGACAAAGGGATACAGAAAAAGCTGTTGAAAAACATCATAAACATACTGACACCCAGGCAGGATTGGTGCTGCAGTACAACACTGTGTCTGGTAAGGTGAAGGAAATTATTGAAATGGGATGGTATAACATATTCCCTACAGATATGCTAAAAGCCATAGGAGATGGTCCAAAATTTATTAATCGTATGGGCACAAATATTAAGGAATTCTTAGAGAGAATTCCTAAACCAGTTGGACAAAGACATGCAAGGATGGCAAAATGTGGAAAATGTAAGGCATGTAAATATATCAATGATGGTCTGTATGCACGAGTTAGTAATTACAAAAGGACACTGGTGTGTCCAGGTTACTGCAATTGTAACACAAATATGGTGATATATGTGGCCACTTGTTTATCATGTCCAGCGTTTTACGTTGGTATGACCACAAGGAAATTAAAACAAAGAATATTGGAACACACCAGGGATATAACAAATAAAAAGTCAACTAATTCCTTGTACATGCACATTAAGGACTGTTTGAATTTTAAAAATTCATATTTTTTTCATTGACAGAATTTATACAAAAGATTTTGTGGGTGATTAGAAAAATATACTTGAAGTTAGAGAATGCCTATGGCAGATTAGAGTAGATGCCAGTACAAGACCTGGCATCAATGACATTTTATTGTTGGCATGTATATTAAAACATAAAGCTTCAAGTATTTGACACATTTTGGTTTCTTTTAAAAAAGAAAAAGAAAAGAAAAATATTGGTGGAATTTACAGGGCAAATGTTTCGTGATATGTTATCAGCAAACAATTGAATGAGAAGTAAAGTTTTTTTCTGATTGCTAAAATTGTGCTGTATTGTTAAGAATTAATTCTAGAGACCATTACAGCAACTTTATTACATTTGGGTGCTTATTGGTTGTAAAGTTGTTTGAATTCCATTTATTAAGGACTGTTAGAAATTTTACTAACTGATTCTGAGGATGCCCTAGTTGGAGGAAAGCCCTAAGTCAGTTGTGTTTGTACTTTTTGTTTGTCCTGTTAAAGCTGATGGTGGTTTTACCTTTGGTTTCACCAGTTATATCTTTTTACAAGTGCATTGTTATACTTTGGATCTTCCTCTCTAATGCCAGACATGTCTAATCCCAAAAGTAGGGCAATGGCTAGTAATGACTTCCCGTCAATTCCTTTTATCACATTTATTAGTAGTGCACAAACCCGAGAAATGATGCCAGCCTCGTTTGCACAATATTAAGCAAACAGCAGCAGTGTCCAGCAGGTTGGAAATCAATTTTTGAAACTGGAAGGTTACTCTGACACTTGATATTAGTTTGAAGGGTGTCTGCTGCTGTAACTGTTGGGTAATTTAATTTTTCAGACATGCATTGGGGACATAAATTTCATGACCTGACACATTGTTACTTTGGCTTTATACACTGATAAAACTGATTTTTACAGTGTGGGATTCAAACCTTTTCAGAAGGGACAAACCATTTTCTTCCACAGAGGTGATTTCCCATATTTTCCACAGAAGAAGTACTTCTCAGACATGGTCATGAATCATTCATAAATACTGATGACAGTCTGAGGTGTTAACCATGTATGTGTGTGACCTGACAAGGTCTTTATATATGGATTCATTTGTGTATGTGTCTTATTTAAGTGTGAAGGCCATCCAAGTCCAGATAGCAGAATTATATTTGCAGAAACATAGTAGACAGTATGCCCTCAGTCATAGATCTGAAAACACAATAAGGGTGTCTTATCCCTCATACATATAACTCATATCAGCTTCACTATGTAAAGTGTTATAAATGAGACTGAATATAATGTGAAATGGAACAACAGTAAAAATTTCTGGAATGTACTGTATTAGAACCCTGGACCATGTATATGGCAGCCCTACACTTACACCTGTTGCCACCAGAATGTTGACATAACACTTGTTTATTTTTGTGTTCATTACTATAAACCGGAATGTCACAACAAATGTTGCACTTCCTGTATTAGAACCCAGGACCATCTGTGTTACAGCTCTACACTTACACCTGCTGCCACAAGAATAGTTAAATGACAGTTGCATAATTCCCTATTCATTCTTATGTTCTTTATGTTAACTGCCACGTAATGCCACTTAGCGTGTTTGTGTGGTGTCCAGCAGAATTAATAGAATGCATCCATTTTAAATTTACTGTCTGCATCATGTCTGCAGGTGTTCTATGAGTGCAGGTGTTGGGGAGGCTTGCTATCTGCCACTCAACACCGTTTAGTGGCATTGGGCAATGGAAAGCTAAAACTGCAAAAATGTATCCTTTTTGACCTTTACATTGTCTACGCCTTATCTGCAGGTGTTCTGTCTGCTTCCTGCGTGGGACACTAGTCCAGGTTTGCACAATGCTAGGTGTCATGCAAATGAGATAAACACAGTTAAACCTAACATTCATTGTGTTTCTCCATTTCTCTTTCTTGCCCTAAGCCACATATCTCACAAACACTGGCATTTTTAAAAATAAAAAAGGGAAAATTAGTTGAAATGAAGAAAATAAGTCTATGAAATAAACACTACAAAATTTCTGTTGGCACACATGAAATATTTTTAAACAGGTCTGGATTTGAACTTTCACTCCAATGAACATTCAAAACACAGTAAGGGTGTCTTATCCCTCTTTGCCACACAAACAACTTTGCACATCATCCACAGTAGTAACAAAACATATGATAGTTGTTTGTGCATATATTAATTTCAGATGTACATGGAATGATCACACAACTATTTATGACTACTGTTTGCAAAAATGCAGCTCTGTCTTATTTCTCTGTTTGTTCCTCATTCTTGTCTTAGCTGAGCAGAAATCTGAGACATACAGTCTGTAAGGCATTCTGTATCATTGTCCTTAAAATGTGTGACAATATTAAATGGCAATAATATACAGTTATCAACAAAAGAAGGCAAGGTTAAATGTTACTGACAGAAACTGTGAAATGTGTGCGGCTTACTTACATTTAAAACCTTGATATAATTACTTCTACACTTTGTAAGTCTTACCTGGCTGACACACCCACTGGAGGTAGGGAGGTCTGAATTACTGTTGTGTCTTCCATTTCCCTACCAGTAATCATTCATAGTTGCAATCCATTATCAACAAATGCTGAGGAAGTGCCTGCACTGTTTACACCTATTACATTGAGCCACGAAAATGGGATTCAGCAGTTCTAATGTGTTCACACCTCATTTACATCTTCACCATGCTCACAGCCTTGAATCTACACCATAAATAAGGAACCATGTAGCTAGGAAACTTGAAGGTGAGGTGACTTATGGGGATAACACAAAAGAGGATATTAGTTTTAGATAGATCTACACAGAAGACTGCTGACCTTGATAAGGTATGCTTGCATTTTTCAGCTATATACTGCATATGCTGAAATGTCGTTAAGAAAAATCTGTTAATATATAACTATATATGCATTAGCAAATGCTACCTTATCTGTATGCATTTCTTAGAAGAGTATTGATGGCATGGGCATGTTTGTCAGGGCATTTCACTATCTCAGATGAACAGCCTTATTGACTGTCATCACATGTGCTAATGTTACAACTCTTCTGTTGTTTTTTCTGTGAAATGTAAATGTCCTATATTGTCAATGAAACAGTGGTGTTAGCCTTCTAGAATGGACCATACACACCTCTAGGGAAGTGCTGGTGACAAGTAGACATGACTGGCAATAGCTTAAAATGGAATGTTCTGTGTTACTTCTGTACACATGTTTTAGGTGCAGTTTACTTGATAGCATTTTTAGAATTTCCGTGATGGTTTGTTAGCAAAATGGGTCATTTGCCTGTTCTTTTTTGGGTGGGTGAGCAAAGTTGCATTTCTGTTTTGGCCCAAACAAGATTTTTGCTATTGTTACTCTCCTTGTTTTGGATCAGACCTTGCTTTGTGTGTAATTGTAATATGTTACAACCACAGAATTCTTTTTTTATATTTGAATATCTTGACTGTTTTATGTTTCTCCAGTGGGTAATAGTGAAATGCTACCTTTTACACGTTATAATAAAAAAGGACTTTTAGTTTTGTGATACTTATGTGTATTATCCTGCTGTTATGATTTAGGTCACCTAGGACTATGGCACCCAGGCATTCCAATCCCCAAATCTCCCCTACAGTGACCCTGAGAATTAGGTCATTGTAGAAGCTTTATGCAACATGCTGCCTTTCTGCTTGAGAGAGGATATGGAGATATGTCAGGCAGAATGTAAATTTGGCAGCAGATAGTTACTGATGTGAAGCAAGTAGGTGGCCACAGCAGGACATATGATCAGGTGCACCATAGGGATACTGACATGATTTCATCTGCATGAAGGAGAGCAGCTGTTGTGGCCCATGAATGGATGGGCATGTGTCCACTGTCAGGGATCCAGACAGCTCACTGGAAAGTGCACAACAGCATGTCATTGACGTTGGTGCTACTGTTTCAGGAAAAACAAGTATATCCCAGGAGGAGCTTCCAGGTAGGCTTATCCATCTCAATTGTTAAATACTTCTTGTATAGTAAAATACTGACAGTAATATGTAAGTTCTATTTAATATTAAATTTGTTTGGGGGGATAGTTGTATATTGATACAGTTAGTGACAAATTGTAATTGATTACACATGGGCTTAGGGTGGACTTGTCATCCAAGTTCTTGTTAAGAGTTTTGTTAATGGACATATAAAGGGAAAAAAGTTTTATCTCCCTTTGTTACTGTTAATTGTGATGATGGTGTCTTTCCATTTTGCTTAACTTCTTCCAGGACTATCATCTATGTGAAGCATAACATCATCTGAATATGTTAAGCCAAATATTTTTGTTAGTAGTGATGAGCAGTTCAAGGAAATATTTAATGTATCTGTATGTGTGATGTGTGTGTCAGGACTGTTGTGTTTATTGCTGTACTTCTGTAGTAATGGTACCCACCTGTTAGTTTGTTAGCATACTTTTGACTACAGTAGTGTAGCTATTAATTTCTTTCCTGTGTTTGTTGCTTATTATCTCAGGTTATCCTGACAGTGGAAATGTAGGACTCTTACCACCTGATGTCAGAGTACTGGCAGACTGTGATGATGATGGTGGCCAAACAGAGGGACAGTCAGAGGTGCAGAGGTTGAGTCTGACATTGAGGTTGACATTCAGCCATCCCCTGTAATTCCGTCGGACACAGCCAGTAGGCATATGCCAACCCATTCCAATGTGCCCTCAGATATTGGACATGTGGAGTGTGAGACACTCAATCAGGGAAGTGTGGTTACTGTGGCTTCAGCGCCTGTTGCCAAAGTGTGGGTGAGGTGCCATGCCGGAGGATTGTTAGCTGTTCTCAGAGGAGGCCTGCTATCTATCCTCCACCTGAGCCAGGTGTGTCTTTCCGTGCCACTCAATGTATGTTTAGTGCCATCATAGAGGCATAGGAATGTTCCTATAGTTCCTCCAGAGAAATGCTTAGGGTTGTAGATGTAGCACAGGCTGACATATATGACTGCCTCCACCATGTTCAATGGATCAGATGAATGACAGGTTGGAACGGGTATTGTCTGTGATGGAACGTCTGCTGGGAGGTGGATGGCATCCTCATGGGCATAGGTCAGCCACATCATCTGCTGTTAGCTGACATGGCTGTGCTTGATCATTCTCCCATACTGGCACTTCTTCCACTGCTCCATCATTGGTTGAGGTGTCCACACCCAGATGTGGCAGACCATGGGGTCATGGTCCTGGGTATCCTAGTGAGGGGAACTTATCCAGCAGACATCACTCAGGTTCAGGTAGCAGGAGTGCATCTAACCGTGGGCATGGACATGCCAGTGCAACTCCTGGCAGAGCTACTTCTCATAGTCGGGTATGACAGATGAACTGCTACCTCTACCATGTATGGCTCACACCTGTTCAACATACCAAGATGTAAATCTAGCAGAGAGCTTGGCTGTGATCCTGCAGACACTCACATAGCAATATTACCTGGAGAACCCATACAGACACACACACACAACAGTTACATGGTTCAGCCATGAAGCTTAAAGCTCATTTTGTCTCACTGGCCATTTGTTACTTTATACGAATGTCTGCCTGCTTCTCTTTTTTACTCACACGCATACACTGACCTTTTGTGTCAGCATAGGCTTCCTGCCCTCCACACACAACACCCTGTGAAAGTGATGATAACTGTGCCAGATCCTCGTTTTCTGTCTTTTGGATTGAGGGATACATAACATTTGTGTCTGATGCTCAGGGTGCATGGCTGACTTAGTGCTTAGTATATCTGCATTTGTGATATTGTTTTGCTAATTGTACTTTTGACATATTTTGGTTTTAGAAAGTTAGACAGTTGATAGATTCAAACATTTTTTGCATCGGGTATTTTTAATAATCTTCTGAGGGTTGTGAAGTCTGAAACTAAACTGTATCCCATTACTTTCTAACTTCTCTTTCTAATGATTTTCCAGTTCAAAAGTCTGATGCCAAACTGAGGACATTCGGTGACTATCAGTACTTTGGAGAGGTATGAATGTGTGAATCTTTGATGCCTGAGGCCTACTACTTGACAGAGGACACATGTAGTCACATAAGTCTTTGCTGTCACATGTTAAAATAATTTCTGTACAAATCACCCACCTTTTACTTGCTTACATTACCAAGTAACAACATACAAGGGTATGCCATTCATTTGTATTATACAATACACTTCCAAGTTCAACACTTACCTTGTAAATCCAACAGTTGCAATAGTTTTAGTTCAGAGCTGACTCTGTCTGATGCTAGCAGTACACAAACATTATATGGGTAGGTAAAGGTTGTGAGCATTGCCTGGCATCAATGTTACTATATGTATGTTCATAGGATGAAGGTTTTTAACCCCTTAGGTGGTGAGTAAGTGTACTATGCATTGCCTCTTAGCCAATGTGAGGGCATATTGAGCACGCTTATGTCTGTCTACACCCACAGCAGCTGCTGGCTCCCCCACTGACTCCTCACCTGCGTGTGGCTGTGGTGACCTTGCCATTGGTGGTGGGATGTGTGCCCCTTCCCCTTGTTGATCCTGCTGAAGCTTTCTCAGGATGATGTTGTGCAGCATGGCACAGATGGTGAATATTTCAGTATATGTACAAGGATTGTACTGCAGGGCTCCCCCAGATGAATCTAGGCACCAGAACAGCGACTTCAACAGCCCAAACACACACACACTATGATATTTATGGTTTGAGCGTGTGTCTTATTATGGCGTTCTTTAGCGGGTGTGTGTGCATTTCAAATGGGCATCATCAGCCGTGGTTCCACTGCATAACCTACATCCCCTAGTAAATGAACTTATGGGATATCACCCCTAGTGAACATCTGATACAGTTGGGAGATGTGCCAGATATGAGTGTCTTATTAACTGCCTGGGTTGTCAACACACACATTCAAGATGATTCCCTTGGCATTACACAAGACTTGGCAATTACTAGAGTGGAAGCCCTTTCTTTTTATGTAGAGCCTTCCCTGTTCCCCAGGTGGTGCCTTAATTTCTATATATTTACAATCTGTGGCACACAGTACATCAGGGTAGTGTGCTACAGGGTAGAACTCCTGCATATTTGTGACCCTTTCCTCAAGGGGAAATATATGTGATCACTGGCATGTAGGAACATAGCATTCAGGAATTGATGGAGGATCCTGGATGCTGATGCCTGTGACACCCCCAACATGTCCCTTGTTGATCTCTGAAAGGTTCCTGTAGCTACAATTGTAAGTGCCACATATACCTTTGTCTCCAATGGTATGGATTCCCTTCAGTTTCCCTGGGTCTGAGTCGAGGACAACAGGGGTTTCAGAGTAACTGTATTGTGTCTCTATCTGCCTTGTGGTGCTCATGTAGATTGTGATAAGTAAAACAGGGTCAGAAAACTCTTCTCCTTTTTGTCTGTGGTCTATTAGCAGCAGCATAGACTTCAGTCTGTTGCACATAGAAATGAATTAACGCAACAGCAGCCCTTAATATTCTTTCTGTGTAGACTCCGTTCCGTGGCTGTATTCCAATAGGTTTTGGAATTCACAGGGAAAACTAGCACTGAGTCTACACGGTTGCTTTATAGTCTTTTGAATAGTTCCTCCATCTTAGATTGGTTGATTAGCATACAATTCAGCTGCTATGCTGTAATTAGCATGCCATGGTTTTTACTGTGTAGAGACGTTTACTGAATGTAAAACAGTATGTTACTGTGACACATGCAGTTTTAATGGACCGTGTAGGGTATACTGAATCTGCCTATCAATCTATTTTCTAAATCACTGAGTTTTTGTATGACCCAGTTATTTTGTTTTAAAAGAGATTCAGTCTGAGACTCACCTTCAGTTATTCTCCCTTCTTGATCATATAAAGCTTCTTCCATACTGCTGATTTGTGCACTTTGTTGTTTGATAAGACTTTCTAAATGTTCCATCTTCTTTCTGGTCTCTTCTGTGAAAATTTCTAGGTTGGTATCCAGTTTGTCTATTTTAAATAATACATCCTGCATAGTAGATATTAGTGACTGTGTGTCTTTTTTAACACAAGAATCCGGAGTACCATTTTTTTAGTGACTCATGCTAACGTTTCTTTTCTGTTAACCAAGCAGTTGAAATTCTGACAGAAAAATTAAAGCTTTTGAAGAACCTGAAGATATAAATCTTTTCTCTATCAGTGAATAAAATTAGCTAACAAGTATCTCTAAATTTTAATTTTTTTGATTATATTTTCTGTTAGAGAAAGGTTTTCAGTCACAGAGCTTTCATCAGTTGCTGCTCTTAGTTAGCTGTCTTGGCCACGCCCCTCTATACCTAGGTTGTCTGATGATAACCCCAAACATTCCCAAAGGTAGTTGTCTCTAAATGGATCTCCTTTTAAATATCTGTATGAGATACTGTACAAGTTCAGATAGTTTAATCTTTCACAAGAACTTAAATTTTCACTTCTATGGATGCCTTCAGTATATTTCCACTGTACTCTTTCCAGTTTAATCATGCTTGTTTTCCTATAAAGTTTCCATATTGGTATTCCACACTCAGGTTTGGGTCTGATATAATTAACTAACAATGACTTCATCATTTCTGATTTCTTATACTTTATAAATATTTTATACAACCTATAGTTCTATAACTATCATTACCCAATTGGATGACACAATTAAAAAAAACTCAAAGCTGGATCTACCCATACACCCAGGTCCTTAAATGAATCTACAGTTTCAGTCACCGTGTGCTGTATTAAATATGTACCTTTCTGTTTATGTCTCCCAAATCTCATATGTTTAGTTTTTGATGTATTTATCAGTATATTATTCTCCTGTGCCCAAATGGTCAGTTTAGTCAAGTTCTTTTGCAGACATGCCCTACCTGTAACACATATAATCAGTTTACCCAATTTCAAGTCATCTGCATACAGTCTGTAGAACACACCAGATGAAAAAGATAGGTCTGAATGATACAATCTAAATAAGTATGGGCCTAGGACAGAGACCTATGGGATACCCTGACTGTTTCCAAGAATTTCACCTGTCCAGTTGCTGTATGATACTTGCCATGTCCTATTTATAAGCCATGCAACTATCCATCGTATCAATAGTACACCAATATCTAATTTTTCTAATATATTAATCAGTGTTTCATATATGACTCTGTCAAATGCTAATCTATATAAATTACATCACAGAAGTTTCCATTATTATATTGTTATAGAACATCACGTTACAGGTAGTAATACATCTGCTTTCAACATACGTATTTTGATGTATGGATTCAAGTCCCAGTCTTTCCAGTTCTGGCAAAAACTTATCCAATATTACCCTCTTCATTATTTTTCCACAACATGAAAATAGACTTAAGGGTCTGTATGAATCTGGGTTTGTCCTGCTCCTCTTTCCCTTAAAGACAAATTTAATAAGTGCATGTTTCCAATCTTGAGAAATCTCCCCATATTTATATGACCTACTAAATAATAGTAGCTCCACTCTTGTCTGGATCCTAACAACTGACCCTGACATGTATCAAAACCTTACTACCCAACAGACTCCCTTAGTGACTACCTTCCTCTCCGAGTTCTTAGGCACACTGTTCAGATACCTAAATACCATCTCTATAAAGATTGTTGCAATCTCTCCACTTTTAACAGTGCAACCTTTAATCACATGCTAAACTCTATAGACTAGTCAATTCTGAAACACATCCCTCTAAATGATGCTGCCCTTCATTTCAATTGCACTTTTCTCTCCATCCTTGACTCCCTGGCACCTCTTAGAAAAGTTAGAATCAAAACAAACCACACCCCCTGGCTCTCAAAAGATACACTCACTCTTAAGAAAAAAAAGAGATATCACTTGGAAACAATGGAATAAAACTAAATCACCTTCTTTTCTCCAAACCTATAAACAACTATGTAATCTGGCTGAAAAACACAATACAGATAACAAAAAATTCTACTTCAATGCCCAACTCACCCATAAGTCAAACCCCAAAAATTCTGGCACTCTTTTAATAAGATCCTGCATCTAGACAACCATTCTACCCCCAACCCCTACCCCAACAAACCCTCCTTGAAACTGCCATATACCTCATTGAATCTATTCACAAACTCACCCACAATGATCAGAACAATAAACACACACAACCCACTCCACATTTCACCAATACTCCCTCTTTCACACTTGACTCCATCTCGACATCTTACATCATATTTCTCCTGCTTAAGCTAAAGTCATCCTCCCCCTCTTCTGACAACCTCCCCCTTTCTTAAACTAGCCACTCACTTAATAGTCTACCCTGTCTCTATCCTGATCAATAGATCTATTCAAGAATTTACCATCCCAGATATATGGGAATCATTCTTTATCACTCCATTACACAAGGGAGGCAACAGCAATGAACCATCCAACTACAGACCTATTGCCATCCTCTCTCCACTATCTATGTTCTTTGAAAAACCCATTCACAGACAGCTCATTAAGTACCTTCTAGATAAAAACCTCAGCTCCTATGCAACATGGTGTCAGACCCTATCATAGTACATCTACTGCCCTACTGTCCTTTACTCAAACCATTGCCGAAGCCATGGACAAAAATGTACTGTTTTCTTGCCTCTTTCTTGACCTTTCTAAAGCATTCGCTATTGTATCACACTCCAAATGTCTCAATAAACTATCACAACTCATCTTATCGCCCTCTACTATTAAATGGTTCACTAGCTATAAACAATCAGTAAGATGGCAGGCTACCTGCTCCCCTTACTTAACAATCCAAACTGGGGTGCCTCAAGGATTGATTCTTGGTCCTGTACTCTAATATTTTCACAAACCAACTGCATACTTCCTGTATAGCTTTCCTCCCTAACACAATATGTGGATGACTCTACCCTTATTACCTGTTCTGACAGTTTCTCTAATCACCTCTCTACTAATCAACATAGCTTCCTATCTGTAGAAAAATGGCTAGCCGACAACCAACTAATTCTAAATCCACAAAAAAACAAAGCTACTACTCTTTTTTTTTTTCCAAAAAACCCTCTCTAACCTCAAAACAACCTTTACCATTTCTTCTCTTGAAAATACCATCATACAACTTGACCAACATACTAAACTTCTTGGTGTTTTTATTGATGACCAATTAAATTTTGATACCCATATTCAGCACTGTATCAATGAAAAACTTGGCCTACTCTACTGACATAAAAAATACCTAGCCCCTGACTCTAGGCAGAAACTACCTCAGGCCTTCCTCATACCATGTCTACTGTACGCCTCCCCCATCTTTTCGCATCTACACTCTACCCTTTTGGCTAAACTCTGTCAATCATACTATAGTGTTCCAAGATTTGCTAGTAACCAACCCTACAAATCTCATCACTGCCATGCACTAAAACAAGTGCAGTGGATTGACTTCCTCCAGAACCTGCTTCACTCCCAGCTGCAAATGACTCACTGTACTCTTAAAATCCCTTTGCTATCATGCTCTATCCTCACTAATATCACATTATACCCCTCCCAGAACTCTCTGCAGCTCTGACCAGCTCCCTCTGGATACCTATAAACCAAATAAAAGCATTGCTAAACTTCTTTGCAAATACAGTATTTTCCATGCATGGAACAAATTTCCCTTTAACATCCGAATCATTTCGAACATAAATCTCTTTAAATATGAACTTAAAACTTTACTCCTAAATGCCAACACCTTTTACTGCAATTATCCCACTTAAATCCCACCTTACTGCCTCATACTTTTAACACCCAACTATTAAGTGTCCTATCTCATTTGCATCTCTTTCTTTTTTGTTGATTAAAAAAAATGATTCTAATTTTTGTAATGTTTATGTAAACTTCATTCTCAGGCCTTTTGTATATTTCTAATGTTCTCTTGTAAAGCACATTATTATAATGTTTGCATAAAACTTCATTGTCAGATATTTTTCTTTTTTGTAACTTTGTAATAGCTGTCTGGAGCTTTTCTCCTCAGGTCTCCACTGAAAACGGGCCACTGGCTCAATTGGACTAACCCAGTTTACAAATGACAAATAAATAAATAATAGATATAATGGTACTGTACATTCTTGCTGAAGTGTTCTCAGGTCATTATTACTAATTCTGTCTGCTCCCTGTGCTTTGTTTGGATACAGTTTGTGCAGTTCTTTTTCAATAATTTGATTCAGTATCTTAGGTTACCTGGATGTTACTAGGACAACTTAACACCCTGTTTGTGGAGCCACACTATTTTCCATAAGAGTTTGTAACTTTATATATAATCTGTTGTGTCCAAGAATACATTTTAGAATCTACACACAGTGTATCAATTTGTCTGTCTTTACTCTTTCCACATCTTATGTATATATAAAATATTTTTCCTATTATGCTCAATATTTTTATATGCATTTCTACAGTTTACTTGATCTTGTCTCACACAATGCTTGCTCTGTTTGTCCAGCTTATTTCAGTTTTTAAAGTTGTAGTGTGACCTCTTTTCCATTTCTTATATATTTTTTCTCTCTCACCTTAATCAGGTATCTTATTCTTATGGAAATATATCCCCCTGACGTATACCCAGATCCTGACATTAAACATTTTTTGAATTTTTTTGCATTCAATTTCTCTTTCAAAACTTTCCACATTTCTTCTGCAGTTTTTCCACAGAACACCTCACTCCAATAAGTTTTACATTCTGAATATTTTGCTTCCATATAATCTGTAATTAATCTCCAATGCATTGGTTTAGATTTCAGTTTGGCAGAATTATCTAGAAACAAATTAACCTTCATAACCCCATGATCACTGCACATCAACAGTGATAAAACTTGATATGTAGTAGATGTAACTTCTTTAGGAACACAAACAATGTCTAGTATACTTTGTTCCCTGGTAGTTTTTTTGCAGTCTGAAGCAATGGTTCCTGAACATACATTGTGAATAGTTTTCTTACTGATGTTGTTGAATCAGTATTATTCACCTGTTACTGGTAAATTTAAGTCCCCAGCCATTGCATTCTTCCCTCCTGTGTTTCATGAAAGAAATATTTGACATTTTCTAGGTCATTAGCACTTGATTTTGGTGGTGTATACACTCCAACAATTGTTATGTGTTCCAGGGTTGTCTTTACTGTCACAGTTACACAAGCTATAGTATTGGTGCTATCACTGAACGGATTCACTTTGAATCATCAAATGTTCAGAACATCGACGTTCTGATCATTGAGACCAGAACATCGATGTTCAGGACATCGAAAGTTCAAAATGAACCATAAAAAAAAAAAAATCACAAACACTGCACCCCCCATACCACCCCTACTTTAATATTCCAACTCCGAGATCGCACTACAGTGGGGTAAGGGAAATCTCCCATTTACTGCTATATGCGGTAGCGCTAAACGGGAGATTTCCCGTACCCTACCTGCAATGCCAACACTCAGATGGCACACACACAACATGCAAGGTACCTTGCTGCCCTGCATACACACTCAACATTCCACACTCTCACTTACCTGGCACTTCCACTTTAAACCTTCGGTGTTCTGAACATCGATGTTCTGGTCTCGATAATCAGAACTTCGATGTTCTGAACATTCGATGATTTAAAGGGAACCCCACTGAACATATAGTAAGTCTGTTACAGTAAAAACTTTTATACACTGACAGAACTGGTTTCCAGTCATTGTTCTTTAACCATGTTTCACAAACAATATCATTAATCTTGTGGGAATGTAGCAAACTTTTCAATAAAAAATTATTATTAATGCTCCTAACATTAACCATCACAGGTGCATTAAATGTTGCTGCCCCTAGTGTTAACAACAACCATCAGAGATGCATCAAATGTTTCTATCTGTGAACTGTTAAATTTTCAACCTGGCAAAAATCCTGCATTGTGTTTTTCAAATATTGCAAAATATCTGCTGCAAAATTTCTCTTTTCTGATCTTGACAAATGCACACTAGTCTGTGTGAGCATGTGTTCCCAAAATTAGGCTCGGATGCTCTACGCATTAAAAAGGGACATCTTTTTCATGTAGGTATATGCCCAAAAAATATTTTCATTCACAGTGACTGGACTATTCTTTCTATATGTGCTTTGTGAAAAATATGTCCTAACACCTGTGCAAGCTATGTTATCTGAGCTAAGAGGGCTGTAAGTTCCATACTAACAGTCTGAGTCCTTCTAGATTAGATAATTTGTACAGACATGAATAATAAAAAAAAAAGATATGTACATTAAGACACTCTAAGGCTTCTCTCACATCTTCTGTTTTTGCTCCTGGCAAGCATAACACTATTCAATGTTCATTATATCTTCTCTGCAAATACAATTATCTGTTCCTCTAATAACTGCATGTCCAATTACTTTTCTTACCAGATTTGAAGAATCTCCAACTTCTAATTCAGCAATATATCTGATCTGTCAGTTGTTACAAAAGAATCATCTACACCACCATTAAACTTATGGACACCAAGCTTTTTTTAAGCCCTATGTTTCCAAAGTATGGCCAATTAATCTACTCATGTTTTACTGAGAAACTCAGAAAAAGGGTGAAATGTGGCATGTCTACAGCTGGTGGGGTTTGACTTTATTGGCCTGAATGTACCAGCAGAAGCTTAAAAAGCAGAAAAAAGTAATGGATATTCAGAAGCCATGTAGCTTAAATACTAGTATGTCCTTTAAGGAACCATTTACATTCATCCCATGAGCCTTCAATACTGAAGGTTTAAGGTTTATAGAAAGAAGAATTAAGACTCTAGTTTGGCTGAGTCTTTCTTAAATGCACATGTATATATCTGTAGACTGGATTTTTCTGTACATGTTTTATCTGTACAAACTGTTTTCTTTTCACTGCACACTTTTGACTTCTGCATATTTAATCTGTATTTGCAATTTTTATTTATTTAAATGAATCTTATTTACTCACAGTTAAGTTCTTCTGGCTGCTTTTTATTACTTGTCTGTGTGTGTATATATATATATATATATATATATATATATATATATGTGTGTGTGTGTGTGTGTATATATATATATATATTTTTGTCTGCGACTTGCTGATAGCGGTGCTTTCTATTTTACTTACTCATTTTGCTGTAGGGAATCTGCATGGCCTGGTGTTTTTGTTCTGTTTGAGAGGTAGATACTTAAATTATCTAGGCTGCACATTTCACATGTTTTTTCATTGGTTAAATTGTCTCATGAGTGGTACTTAAATACACAATGAATTTCTGGGCCTTTGTCTTTTCTAAAAAGATTTCAAGCCTGCATAAACTAAAGCACTGCTGGTGATTCCCTACTAGGTTTTCCCACCCAAATCCCATTTGTTTATCTGCTTTTTAAACCTGGTGATTTCAAGCTGCCCACCCCAAATGTAAATTGAGCTTAATAAACACCTCCCGTTCTACACTGCTGTTGATATCTTGACTTATTTATTTGCCTTTCCTTGTGCTTATCCTGAAAAAGTGCATTTTGCCTCATCATTGTCTGTTCTACTGATTTACTTGCTCTGAATTCATTATCTATCTGTTTGATATAATAGTATATATTTACACTCCAGAAAGCACTTGTTTTTACAACAAGAGGTCAGTGGATTTTCCATCTTGTGCAAAGGGATTTTACTTAGCCTGTTTAGGTTGGAGGAAACACTTTTGATTTCTGCACATAGTTTTATTGGCTGGAGGGCTTATTAATCAGCTTATCTTGTTTTTAGATCCTTTATAAATTCTGTACAATTAAGTGGTTCTAGGCTCACTTTATTTATTTAACATTTGTTTACCGGGAAAGTCTGACTTGGGAAGAACCAATATTCAGCAGAGTCCTGGGGAGAAACGCTCCAGATGCATGTCTTTATGACATGGGAGGAAACCAGAGCACCCAGAGGAAACCCACATGAATGTAGGGAGGACATGCAGACTCTGTACAGAAGGCACCCCAGCTGAGAATTGAACCGGAGAACCTCTTGCTTGAGGCGACAATGCAAACCACTGCTTATACAAAGCAAAGTACTTTTATTGAATAATCACACTTTTATAAGCTGTTTAAATATATACTGTTGTATCCATTTGTTTGTGGTAGTATTTCATATCTTTTAAGTTTGTTTGTGGTAGTGTTTCACTCTGTTTGTGGTAGTGTTTCACTATAGACACTCCTTTACTGTGCATTTACAATAGGAGGACTGGGATTATTCATGTAGTGGCAGTAGATGTTTACCTGGGCTATCTGAGCTGGGAAGCACACAAAAGGGCTCAAAGTATTTTTTTTGCACTTCTCTTATGTGACTGCAGTTTATCAGTTTCAAAAAAAAAAATCTATACTGTCTGCTGGTGCCTTAAGTAGTTAATTGCACTGTATTACATTATATCTGTTAGTTGAAGGACTGTTGTATGTAGTTTGTGTGGTCTTGTTATACTTGGGCTCCAAACCAGCTATTCTACATTAAGAATATGTTTTTATGCACCCTTGTGGCTTAAGTATGCTATTCTAACTTGTCTGAGTTGGGGACTGCTAGTGGAAAGCTTATTTTGTGCATTCCTGATTGGTAGTTAACTTAAAACTTGTTTCCCTTTGCTCTTATGTATCCTTGCATTTGTGGGGTGCTGCTCTTCATGCAGAGGTGGTTAGCAGTGTCCTGTACAGATGCAAAAGCCAAGAAGCTCCATTTTCCCTAAACAGCTGTTAGAGAAACCCTTCCAAGATTTTCTGTTGTTCCAGGAGCAACTCGGTTGCACACTGAGCAGGATTGCCTTGATCATCCTTAGCCTACAAAAAGTATAGGTCCCTTTTGTAGTCTCAGCATTACAAGCACAGAACTGTCATATTAACCCACTTCCTTCTCTAATAAATATACAGTAAGAGCCTGCTATCATGGATGGGCAGCATGATAGACATGGGCATTCTGAGACAATGTAGCAATTGTTTCATGTATACTGACAACCACTTACTCCTGAAACAAATACTTTGTGAAATATGTAGTTACACTATGAAATTGGAGGCAAGACTCTCACATAAGGACAAATCAAATGCCAAACAGATTGTCAGTGTGCGCACACTTCCCACACTAAATAATGACATGACACTTAAACCCACATATGCAGAGGTACTCACTAGTAATTTATCAAAAGATCAGAGGCCTCCCAAATGGAAACCACTTAACACATAACAATGAATAAAATAACCACAACACATAACACACACACATTAGTGTTTCAACAAATAAGCCCATAAGGTGTAACATCACAAAACCTAAAGTATTATTCGTCAGAGGTGACTCCATTGTGACATACACGGATGTTCCCCTCACCACTCTAGATAAAGAGCGGGTTACAGTTAGCTGTCTGTCAGGTGCCAGGATCCATAAAGTCACTCAATCACAAGTACCTATATGACTCTGTCATAGTCCATGTGAGGGTGAATGACTTGAGGCATACCTCGGACTATATGAAAAGAGACATGACTGAGCTCTGAGATTGTGTGTCACAAGCGGGTATAAGCTTAGCCTTAAGCAGAATTCTATCTTCTCCAAGGATGATGCCACAATACAAACAAAAAATGATTGACTTTAACAACTGGCTTAGCTTCTGATGTCAGTCCAAGGGAGTCAGCCTGGGAAGACAGTCACAGGCCACACTGCTTTGCCAGAGATGGTCTGCACCTGTCTTCTGTATGCTTTTGGGATACTGCCAAAGACATTGGCTGCCCCTATTGTGCCTTTTTTAGGCAGTGTCAAAATAACCAACCTTCCAACATATCAAATTCCTCTCTAGATAAACTCAAGGTACTGCTGTTTAATGCTACGAGTCTACACAAGAAACTGCACTCCCTGGAAGCACTCCTTACTTTGGAAGATGCTGACATCTCTGCAGTCACCGAGACATGCTTCAAAGGAGCAGAAAGCATCTCAGCAGTGCAGGGCCACAATGCCTTCCATAAGTTTAGACCACAAACTGAGCATGAAAGAACCAAAGGAGGAGGTGTATCCATCTTCATTAAGGATAAGTACACCTCTAGACTGGTCAAACAGTATGACTCTCTTGAGCTACTCCATGTCCAATTAACTATAGGCAAAGCCCCCTACCACATCATTGGTAGCTATAGGTCCCCTACTATGAAACAGGAGATGCATACTGCATACCTGGATTTACTGGAGTCACTTGCCATACAGCCCAACACCTTACTCAAGGGTGATTTTAATTATCCTACTATTGACTGGGAAACATACATGACCGCAAACAAGCTGGCTCAGAGGTTCTTGGACTTTGTCAATATAAATACTCTGGAACAGCTAGTCAGCACAACAAGATGCTCAAATGTCCTGGGCATAATACTCACTATGTGAGAGCATTGCACCCCACCTCCACCCTGTGTGATGTCCTCCCTGGTAAGATTGGACCATAAATCAGTCTCATTTGATGTAATTATAAGACCAGATACCCCATCAAGCTCAAAAACACAAGAATTTTTCAAAGACAAATTACTTACTACTAAATGATGGTATAAGAAGTTTCAAACTCCCTCGAACGCAGAAAACATGGACTCCTATGCAGAGGTGTACACCAATGTCCTGTATAACCACTTAAATGGTTGTATAGAATCAGCTGTAGTTGACCAGATTAAAAACAGGTCTTGCTGAAAAAAAAAACAGGCCATCCTGGTGGACAATGAAATACAAACAGCAATCAGTTCCTGGGTGAAGACTGTACCACATACAATTAAGAACAAATTAAAACAAAAAAGGTCAGATTCTTCATTTGCTCTTCAACCTGTGGGGCAGAGTTCCCAGCTACCAAACACCTGGGAGGCCCTCATGGAAAGATAGTCCATCACACAGCAGAGCCAAAGGACCCTACTTTTGGAGAGAAGATCCAACTTGTAATGGGAGATGAAAGTAAGTGAAGATGCCCAATTAGCCACTGAGCAAATGTCATCCAAGGAAACTCTGGACCAAAAGGCAGCTGAAGTAACCATATACCTAGTAGAATGCACCTTAACTTGACCTGGAGGAGGCAAACCTTATGTTAAATACACCAAAAGTATACACTGAGAAATGTGATGGTCACCTTTGATATGAGTTTCCCTAAAAAGGGCTTAAAACAGGAAATGAAAAGTTGATCAGATTTGCAAAAGGCCTTTATCCTGTGTAAGTAAAAACGTAACTGTCTATGAACATCTAGCAGGTGCAATTTATATTCTCCCTTATTCTGAAAGTTCAGAAAGAAGATAGGGAGGTTGATAACCTGATTGATGCTTGATTCTGGGGCCACTTTTGGTAGAAAAAAAAGAATTAGTGTGTAAAGATGCCCTGTCGTTATGGAAGATCATGTAAGGAAGCTTAATCAATAAGGCCTGAAGCTCCAAAACCCTTTTAGCTGAAGTAATAGCAATCAGGAAAGCTGCCTTCCAAGACAGGAACTACAGATCCACTGAAGCAGCAGGTTCAAAGGGGGAAGAAACCAAAGCTTGAAGGACCATAGTAAGGTCCCAAGGTGGCATAGGGTCCTTGATTGGTGGCCAAAGAAGAAAAGTACCCTTGAGAAAAGCTTTACAGAGCTTAGAAGAGGCTAGAGAAGCTGAATTATCCCCTGTGTGGAAATTAGAAATAGCCACCAGCTGAACTTTAACCACTGACAAACTGGCACTCCGTTGAAAAATACCTTTCTCCAAGATAAGAGGAATTGGAGCAGTGACCAGATCCATTTAAGATGCCCAAACAGAGAAAAGCTTCCACTTACTTGAATAAACCTTCCTCATGGAAGATCTATGAGCTGCTACCAAAATCCTCTTAACCGGAGAAGATAGCCTGGGAGTCCTAACTATCATGGGAATTGGAGCAGCTAAGTGGTGAGCTTCAAACTGGCCATATGTGGATGTGGAATCCCCGAAGGATATGAAAGCAGATTAAGATCTGGATTCAACGTCCAGGGAGGACACACTATGTGAGACCATACTTGGCAAGGCCAGAAGGGGGCAATGAGGATGACTGAGCTCCACAGTCATTGTGCTTTCTGAGTGAACTCTGGAATCAGGGGAAGTGGAGGATAAGCATAGAGAAGACCAGAGGGCCATGCTTGAACCAGAGTGTCTCTAGGGGGCTCCCCCAGAGGGGGATCAGAGTGAAACACTTGCTGCACTTCACATTGGAAGGAGAGGAGAAAAGATTGCAGCAAGGCTGACCCCACTTTAGAAAGATCTGTTTCACTACTGAAAGATTTAGAGACCACCTGTAACGCATCAGAATAGACCTACTGAGCCTGTTTGCTAAAATGTTGGACCTCCATGGAGTATACTTTGCCACCAGAAAATGGCTGGTGGAGATTGCCCACTCCCACAATCTCATGGCTTTGTGACAAAGGGGGTAAGACTTGGTTCCCCTCTGTTTGTTGATGTACCAGACTACCGACATGTTGTCTGTCTGGGTAGCAATAATCCCTACGTGAAGATGGGCATGAAGAACTTGCAACGCCAATAGCACCGCCCTCATCTTCAGGATGTTGATATGCAAATGGGTCTCCAGGAAGACCACATGCCTTGAACTGTCCTTCCCAAGCAATGCCCCCTCACCCGAGCAGGGAGGCATCCATGGTCACCGTGGTCAGAGGGGTTGGAAGAATAAACGGGTGACCATGAAGAACATCTGGGGACTGAATCCACCAGAGAAGAGAATCTGTGCATGGTCACGAACAGGGTGTGACAGTGGTAGATCTAGAAATGACCACTGGACCACCAGAGTCCATCGGAGCACCCTCATGTACAACTGAGCTGTGGGAACGAGGGTGATAGTGGCCCAAATGGGCCCCAATGCCCTTAAAACAAACTCTGCTGAAGCAGATGGAACTTGAAGAATGTGCAAGACATGAAGCTTGAGGGACTGAAGTCTGTTGGGGGTCAGGAAAACCTTTGTCTGAATGGTGTCCAACCAAGCTCCAATGAAGTCCAGAACTTGAACCGGTTCTAACAGGGATTTGTTGTGATTGATGGTGATGACCAAGTGGTAGGTGGTTTGGATAAGGAAATCCCTGGCTTGGCAGAGTTGATGCCTGGAGAGGGCAGAAAGGAGCCAATCATCCAGGTAGGGGAAGACCTGGAAGCCCTGCAGCTGCAGGTGAGCTTCTACCACCACCATCACTTTGGTGAACACCCTGGGGGCTGTGGTGAGACCAAAGGGTAGTGTTCTGAATTGGTAATGATTGGTCCCCAGCTGAAAGCAGAAAAACCTCAGAGAGTGTGTCCATTTTGATGTGATAGTACACGTTTTGAAGGTCTACTGAGCACATCCAGTCATTCTCCAGCAGGAAAAGCAGAATAGATTGGAGTGTGACCATCCAGAATTTCATCTTCGCAACTGAGAGGTTCAGGGTAGAGAGATCCAGAATTGGCCTCAAGTCACTTGTTTTCTTTGGCACTAAAAGGAACCTGAAATAAATGTCTAATCTGGACTGGTCTGGGGGAGGGGGCTGGGCTGGATGACTTGTTTTTCTAGCAGCTTGGAAATCTCCTGTGCTGCTGCCTTCCTTTACACAGGTGGGACATCCGGGAGGCATTTGGCCAGAACTGGACTTCGAAAGAAGGGAATTGAATATCCTCTGTATATAATTTGCAACACCTATTAATTGTCTGTGACAGACTCTCAGGCTGTTGGGTGTCATGATAGTCGACCCCCGACTGCCTCCAGAGATGAGCAGCTGGCCAACCCTTCAGGGTTGCTGAGTGGGGCTGTCTGAGAATGAGTCCTGAGACCCTTGGTTCCTCGGGCCCCCTCTGCTGTGAGGGTGGCATCTGTTGAATCCCCCTTTGCCTCTGGGGGAAGCAAGTCCAGAGCATCCTGGGAATAACCCTGTGACTTCTGGAACCACATATTCTTCACCCCCAACTGATTCCTGGAGAAGGATTGTTGAGGGGTTGTGAAGCACTTTCCGATGGCAGAGTCTTCCCATCCTTCTCGCTCTGAACCAGTATATCGTATACCATCTTTCCAAAGAGAGTGCAACCATCATACGGGGCATTTGTAAATGATGCCTTAAAGGAGTCCAAGAAGGTACAAAGTCAGAACCAGGCATAACGCCTGATGCCAATGCCTGCTCTGGCAGTGCCATCAGTAGCATGAGAGAGATTCCGCATACAGGTATTGGCAATGGAGGTGAGGGTGGCCATTCGAGAGGAGAGAACCTTCCTGTCCTCTGCTGACATGGACACTGGGGTAGATTTGGAGACCTCCTTTACTAAGTCTTACTGAAGCCTAATAATGTGTGCCATGTAGTTCAGCACATGTACAGAGAATGGTGCTGAAGCATAGGCCCACTTCCTGAAATGGTCCAAGGTCCTAGACTCTCAGTCCAGTGGATAGACTGTGGAGCTCTCCTGTGTGAGCTCCTTCTTGGTGGCTGCTGCCACCATCATGGCATTGACAGGAGGTGCCTTCGACCAGTGTGTTTTGTCAGTAGGGGTACTGAGGACCTTATCAGGTCATTTGGGGATAGATTCCACTGTGTCGGGCTCCTTCCATGCCTGAGATGTAACAAGAGCCACCAGACGATCTGCGGGAGTGGACAACCAGGAAGTAGAGGGTCCTGTGCCAAATGCCGAGACTCTATTTGAAAGACTCTGCTCCAAAAAACTCGGAGCCAAAACCATTCCATCAGATCTGACACCAAGGCTACAGCCAAGAGCCGGACAGCACCAAGTTCATCGCAGTCTACCTGCTCGAGATGATGGACGGTGTCAAGATACCAGGTACCATTGGTGCCAACCCCTTGACGCTGAGGTCCTTGGACCCTAGGACTCCAAACCGGGGGTCATATCAGAGAAGGAGTAAATCAGGATGAAGGTGAACTGCATGCCCCCTGCTTCAGAGGCAGAGGGGGCAGGCAGGATTTCCATCTGTATCTGAGTGTGGATGAATCTCCGCATCATCCTGTCCACCAAGGCTTCAGAAAGGCTGCGGGTGGATCTGGAGGAAGACAGCACTGACACTGGCCTAGAGAGGCAATGAGGTGACGCCGATGGTGGGGAACGTCTCCAAGGCACCCCAGCTCCATTGGGAAACAGGGAGAATGGAGCCAGGGAGAATTAATGCTAGAAGCCAAGCGGAGCTTGGCTGGTGGTTCAGTTGAGGAAGAGTGGTCAGGGGACCACTTCCTTGGCCTATCTCTCTGCTTGTGCTTATCTCCGTCCCCAGTCCTCTTGGCGGGAGGTTGAGTCCCAGAGGCTGGGGTGGAGACAGAAGTAGCAGGAGTGAAAGTAGAAGGGATAGCCTTTTCCCCTGTAGCAGTTGGACGGAGAAGGCCCTTGAGTATAAGTTTATTCCTCCTGTTGATCAATGCGCGGGGACTGAACCCCACGCAGATCGAGCAGGAGGAACCAAGATGGGCAACCCCTAGGCAAACAACACACAGAGTGTGGCCATCAGCTGGGGAAAGCTTATGGCCACACTTCGTGCACTTGTGGATGCCTGGTTTGGGTGTCTCTGACATTCTACTAATAGACAGGCCCAAACAGAAAAACACACATGCACACACACTTAGAGATAAGGACAGCAAGAGCAAGGAAAGATTTATTTATTTTTTTTAACTGATGCCTAACCACAAAAAGGGGAGGTGATAGGAAAAGATAGAAAGATAATCTAAGTCAGTAAATTGAACACATTTACCCAAAAAATCCTGGAGCAGCAGGCCACGATGCTTGCAACAAGTGCAGCAAATGAGATCTGAAGGGAGGAAGAGACGGGGCATTATGGGTAGGGGAGGAGCTTGGAGATCGGATCTGATGCTGGAGAAATGCCGCCAAGTCAGATCAGTCCCAGATCCGTATCCCACAGATTGAAGAGCAAATGAAGATAACTTCAGATCTAAACTTATGCTGGGATCCACTAAGTTTAACATGTGCTAATGCATTACTTTCTCTACCATTCCTGATATGCCTCACATGCTCTAAAATACATTCTCTAAGGGAGTGATTAGTTTTGCCTACATAGAATACACCACATACCACACAGAAACTGTAATATACCACATTCCTAGACCTGGAATCAGCATAAAACTTGCACACTACAGTCAATCCTGAATGTTGGTAAGAAAAGCTTAACCCTGGGTGAACATCTAGTATAAACAGGCTATACAACAAGAGAAAGAAACTAACGTCTAAGACCAAGACGGAACTGGCTCAGCAGGGAAAGAAATCCCTCTTTAGCTTAACTCATTACAGCCAAGTGTGCCTCCAGACATTTCTGCATTTACCTCCTCATGTGCCTCTAGGTGTCAGATATTGCTTGTTCATATTAGCACCAATAAATCCAAAACCATGCTACATACAAGGCATCAGAATATTTTATCTTGAAGCATACATGATGGCAAAAACAATTGTATTGATATTTGACCTCTGTCAGTTTGTATTTGTTAGAACTGTAAGGTGATAACTATTTTTAAAGGCTCATGTCACACCTACTGGGAGTTAAAGGTACACACTCAAAAGAGCTGTACTGGAGGGAATGAATTCAACAGATAAATCAGAGATGTTGTCAAGTCCACCAAAGCTAATTGTGAAGTAAAAATAACCTAACTGACTAAGGATAATCACAAGCATTCTTTAACTACATCTGAAATCTAAAACAGAATACTCAGCTATGTGCTGAAATGGTGGCAGATGGCACCACCCATACTCAACCAGACTTAATAGCCAACCTGCTAGCTGACACATTTGGAGTAAACTTCATCCCCGTCCCTTCCAGTCATCCCCCAAAGTATACCTGTCAACATTCCTCAGCCTATCTCAAGAGAGAAGGTCATCCCGGTGCTCCCCAAGACCAAAAACATAGCATCAATGGGACCAGACAACATCCCAGGTTGCCTTTTAAACAACTTAAAACATGAACTGTAAACAAAGGAGAACAACAAATGGCGCACAGGTGGAATCCAAAATAAACTTTATTTAACGCTTTCATCAGCAATAAGCTGTTGACTTCTTCAGAATGATAAAATCCATTTCCTTTCTTCTTTTTATATAATTATCAAATCATGTGACTAAAACCACTTGAATCAATTAATTAAAAAATCACTTGTAACTTAAAACATGACCTTGCAGACCCACTTGGTCCCTGTTTAACCGCAGCCTGCAAACTGGCTGTATTCTGGTGGAATGGAGGATAACAACAATAATCCCTCTGCACAAAGGGGGACCATCAACCTAACCTGGGAATTATAGAACTTTAAGCTTGACTAGCCTCATCTGCAAGACAATGGAAAGAATCATTATGGACCTTATTAACAAGGACATAGGTAATCTCCAAACTCTGGACCCAACCCAGTTTGGATTAGTTAAGGGTAATCATGCTTGTTAAACATGGTTGATTTCTTTGAAAAAATCACCAAGGCCATGGATGAGGGAAGGATAGTGCATACCACCTATTTTGACCTAGCCAAGGCATTTGATTTAAATTGTATGTACTGCTGCATTTTTGTAACATAAGTGCTACTAGTATTTAAACATATAGTGCCTGTGCTTTTCCCCGCTCTTGCTAAGCAGCCTACAGCGGCCTATCTCGTTACCCCTTAATTATCCAAGTTGTACTTTATATGTTTTGCCACTAGGTGGCACTGGTCACCAACTAAAGTATTAAGACCAATTAATTTCCTTTTTTCTGCTCTCTCCCGTAGCTATCCCCCAATCTCTCAGCATGTTTTCCCCACTGGCCTTTGTCCTGTGCATAGTTCAATTACCTAGCTCCCCCCACTCCCAATCCTTGACTCACCTTTGCTGTTCCTACTTCCTCCAAGCTCCCACATTCCAGTTACAGCTGGCTGATTGGTTTCTGCCAGCCACCAGCTCTCATAGGTTGGTACTAGGCTATCAGCCCTAGGGCCTATACAAGCCTAGCCATAACAATTTCCTGGCTATTTCTTCCCACACTATTTACTTCCCTGGACCCCTGTCTAGCAGGGTGACTGACGTGATCCCCGGGGTGAATTTCCTTTCTCCCATCCAATCGTCAAGGTTCCTTTTGAAGAGGGCCAAAGAGGCACTCTGCTTGACATGTATGGGCAGTCTATTCCAGAGACTGGGGAGTCTCTGGGTCAGGAAACTATCCCTCCAGCATGTTTTGTTTATTGTGATGACAAGGTTTAGATCCCTGGAGCATGTAGCTCTGAGGGATTGGGATTTCTTTAAGTGTAGCATGTCCAACAGCTCTGGGTTTGACATGACCTTGTATGTTAAGCAGAGATCGCCTCTGAGTAGATGATATGCGACAGAGTATAGCTGGAGTTTTTTAAGGTGGTCAGTATAGGGCATCTGCTTTAGGCCTGTGATTCTTTTAGTGAGGTATTTTTGTGGCCTTTCCAGTTGTTGCAGATGTCTTGAGAGGTACATACCAAATGGGGCATTGTATTCTATAATGGGTCTAATGAGGGATGAGTACAGTGGGACAATGACCTCCTTTTTTCTGGATGAAAAGGCCTTAGTGATGGTGTGCCACATAGAAGGATTTCCTGACTGTTGTGGCGATGTGGTTATCGAAGGTGAGACCACTGTCCACCTGTGTCCCTAAGTCTCTTATCAGTGTTTAGTGTACTGCCACCTATGTGGTAATTCACAGGTACATGTTTTTCCCAAAGGGGATAACTATACATTTCTTGGCATTGAGCTTGAGCCCATGGCTCTGGCACCAAACATCTGTTTCTGTAAGGCCCTTTTGTAGAGTATCCACATCATTTGGGGATTCAGTAATTGCTCCTAGTTTGGAGTCATCTGCGAACTTTTTTAGCCAGAGTCCCTTAGTGTTGGCCTGCACTTCAGAGAAGCAGATGCCAAACAAGAGTGGTCCCAGGACTTAACCCTGAGGTACTCCACTTGTCACTTGTCTGGAGCTGGATTTGGAGTCGGCTACTTTTACAGTGTGGGTTCTGTCAGTAAGCCAGTTGGCAACCCATTGGATGATGTAGGGATTAATGCCCAGCTTAGTAAGTTTATCTATGATTCCAGAGTGGGGGATGGTGTCAAAGGCCATGGCAAGGTCTAGATAGGCTGTGTGGACCACCTTACACTTGTCCATGGCTCTGGAGACTGATTCAAAGAAGTCAATCAAGTTCAGGAGACAAGATTGTCCCTTCACGAACCCAAACTAGGTGGGGTCCAGTGTCTGAAGGTTGCCAATGTCTTTGTTTATAAGTTCCATGATAATATGCTCCATGGCATTGCGGATGAGGCTCGTCAGACTGATGGGACAGTGGTTTCTGGGATCCAAGGTGGATCCCCCTTTGTGGAGTGGGATAACTGTAGCTCTGCGCCACTGAATGGGCACAAAACCTGAGGTGAGGCTATGATTAAACATGACACATAGGTGATGTGCCAGTTCATATTGTAGTTCATGTAGTACACAGCCCAGGATGTCATCTGGTCCCATGGCTGCTGTATTCTTAGCTTTGGAGAGTGCACTTTTTACCTGTGTGGCCGTTATTACTGGAATTTGGCAGTCTTCCAGTATTAAGATGGGCCATTTAGGGGGTGAGAGGGGGTGAAGTTGGCACTGAATCAATCTTAATGCCATTCTGTTTTAGCTCAGAGCAGATCTGAGCATTGCCATTTAGATTCTTGACATAGTTATAGAATGCCTTGTGGTTGTCTTTGGAATCTTTGGCAATTTTATTTTCATAACTAGCTTTGGAGGATTTTATGATGGATCTCAGTTTCTTACTGAGGCTGGTAAGGGAATTTTTTGCATTCTGGGATTTTCCTCTTTTCTGCAACAATTTCTTCCTTTTGTTGTAAAGTTTGTTTATAGCAGGGGACCACGAGACTGGCTTCCATTTTTTGGAGGAGAGCATCTTGGTTCTATTTGGGATGGCACAATTCATGCATGAGTGGATGTGCTCGTACAGTGCCTTAGTGTAGGATTCAGCAGTCGAACTTTCAGTTCCCGTCTGCATGGGTGTCATGAAGTTTGTCACTTCTGACTTTAGTAGCATGACATTGGCTTTGGAGAAGTTTTGTATGGAGGTTTCCTTACTGGGGGTTGGGGGTGGGATGTGGATGTTAAGGGTGATTAGCTTATGGTCAGACCTGACTAACGAGGGGGTGACCATAGGTGTTGAACATCGATTTCCCATGTTGGTAATGACCAGGTCTAGGATATTGGAGACCCTGGTGGGACTATGGATTAGTTAATCCAGGGCGTTGGAACTTATGAATTCCAAGAACCGTTGGGCAAAGGTGTTGGTACACGAGTAGTTTTCCCAGTTAATGGCAGGGTAGTTAAAATCACCCAGTATTAGGGTGTTTGTTTCTATCTTAATATTTTCCAGTATGTTTAGAAAGGTGTAGTGAGAATCTTGGGGCATGGTGGGGGATCTGTAGCAAGCTACAATTTGGATTACAGTCTTACCTAGTGTTAGTTGCACCTGGAGAATTTCAGATGCATTGTGTTGGGCAACTAGCCTGGTGGTGTGAATATCCTTGGTGAATATGGACACTCCTCCCCCTTTTGTGTTTCAGTCCTGGTTTGGTGGCCGAAAAGTGTGGTAAGAGTTGTAGCCTGGTATTGCAGGGGTGCTCTCTGGAGCCTTGAACCAGGTTTCAGTTACTGCACAGATATCGATGTTCTCCATTTTTAGGAGTGCCTCGAGAGAGTGCATTTTGAGGTTTAGACTTCTAGCATTGAGTAGCATTGCCTTCAGATTTTGCATGCTTGTACCTGTTACAGTGGTGGTTTTGTACTTTGAACTTTGCTTAAAAAAGGTACTATAGGGGTGGAAAGAGCCTTAGCCAGTAATCTGAATCCCAGGGGTGACAGGTGCAGACCATCTCTGGCAAAGCATCGTGGCCTGTCGATCATGTCATCCCAGGCAGACAGATACTGGATCCCCTTTGAATGACACCAAAAACTTAGCCAGTTGTTGAAGTCAATCATTTTGTCCTTATATTGTGGTATCATTCTGGCCGAAGGCAGGATGCTACTCAGGGGTAGAGTCATACCTGCCTGGGCCACATGATCCGAGAGCTCTTCCATGTCTCTTTTCATGTAGTCCAGGGAGGTATGTCTCAAGTCATTCACTCCAGCATGGACAATGACAGAGTCATATTTGCACTTGTTGTGGAGTGACTTGAGTGCATGCATTATGTGGAGGATCCTGGCACCCGAGAGGCAGCTGACTGTAATTTTCTCCTTGTTCAACCTGGTGAGTGGGACATCAGTGTGCCGGACTATAGAGTCACCTATGACTAAAGTGTTAGGTACGTTGTCTTGCCTTAGGGGCTGTTGCTGGGTGGCACACTGGTGTTGTGAGCTATGTGATACTTTGGTTGTGATTGGTGTTTGCTTGCATTTCAGCTTCAAAGGTCCTTGTTGCTTGGGCAGGTTACAGTTAAGGGCCACCGCATATGTGGATTTAGTGTTGCTATATGTGGGTGTTGGTGGTGTGGGTTTTGAAGGGCTAAGTGTTGCTTGAGGTGTAGTGTGGGTGTTAACCTTCTCCTCTTGACTGTCCAGCACAATCTTGGGTGGAGAGAGCTTTGCTTCCAGTTTGGCTATGTAAGTGCATCTCTCACAGGTTGTAGTGTCGGGTGGTAGGAGGAGAAGGTTGTCTGTGTACATGAGGTAATTGCTGCATTGCCCCAGTATGCCCAGATTCACCAGGTGGACAGGTGAAATCACTGGAAGCTGACCCTTGGACATGCCTGGTTTGGTGTTTTTTTTTTTTGTAAAGTACAGGAGCTGTTTTCCCTTACCTTAGCAAGGTACTTTGCAATTATAGGCTGTTTAGTGTCCAAGATTAATTTCTTCTTATTAACAAGGAGTTGAGTGCTTGTATCAGTTTAAGGCTTCCTAGTGCTTTCCAGCAGGTATTAGAGGAAGTGCTAGCCACAGGGATGTTTAAAGGTAAGATGAAAAAAATGCACACTGCAGTGTGCACTAGAGAAGTTAGATGTGAAAGTAGGTAACTTAAGTTTTAGCTGTTTAAAAAGCTAAGGTTTAGTGGAGAGTTACTATTTTTAAAACAGCAAGATGGATTGAAAGGGATGGTCACTTTTGTATTTTGGTACTATGGAATACAGTAGGATGGCTCATTCCTCCCCCCTATCCTGCCCCCAATTCTCACTCGCCCCCACTACTCCTACATTTATTTCTATACTAAATCCCTCCCTCTCTCAATCACCAATTATCTCCACTCTCCCTCTCACAATCAACCAATCATCTCTACTCACTAACCCCACCCTCTTCAACTTCATCTTCCAATCACAACTGCTCCAACCCCATCAAAGTTCCTATAAACTTCTTCCCTACTTCATCTATATACTTATTCTATCTGCCCTACTCAATTTTGTCACTAAAATACGCATACACACCTCTACCATGACTTGTCTTCTTGCTCAAACATTTCTCACGCCATCTATCTGCATTCGATTACTACTCCCTTTATACCATGCTACCTCCTACTCTTTTGACAACCTCCACCCCTCCTTCCTATCCAACCCCACACTCCCAAGCCTATTCCTCATCCCACTAAAAAACATTTCCACAACATATCTGCCTCCCTAGTTCAACCCAAACTACTCCACCATTTCAAATTAAAACTTTTCTCCCCTCCCAACTACATACTACAAACCTAAACTAATTCCTTACTGTCCACAAATATTAAAGACCAAATCAAAAATGTCACTACCCTCCCACAACTACCCCTGTTTAGCAAGGGACATACATCCAAATCCTGGCCCAAATACTTCCTCTAGTCCCAATCCCCCTGTTACAAGCAATAAAACCAACCACAAATACCTCATCTTCTTCACCATGAATGCCCAAAGTCTAAGAAACAAAGTAGCCCACTTTCATACCTGTCTTAACCACAACCTACCCAACATTGTAGCCATCTCATAAACCTGGTTAAAACCCCATATTTGTGACTCTGAAATCCTCCCTCCTGGATTCCAATCCCGGAGACATGACCACTTAAATAGGAAAGGGGGTGGGGTAGCCTTAATCTACTCTAACGTGCTGTCCATATCTCCCTACCCCAACCCTATCCCTCCAGTCAACAATGCAGAATAGTAATAGGCCTAATAAAACTAAATAACCACAAAAGCATTTGTATCACTGCCCTCCACATCCCCCCTGGTAATAACATCACCGCTCTTGAAGAAATCCTCCTCTGGACTTCTACCAATATTAAGCTAGATACCTTCATACTTGGAGATGTAAATATCGACTGGAATAAAATCAACAACCCAAATCCCACCATATCCATAAATTTATATAACTATACCCAACTAACTCCATCACCAGACCCAAAAAAACAAACCCCCTGGGTACCACTCTAGACTGGATCCTAGTATCCCACCCTAATAAAATTATAAACTCTGGCATTATTCCTGATCCTATAGGAGACCACTTGCCATCTTTCATCCACAGAGCTACCCACTCCACTCCTCAGCTAAACCAATATACCCACACTTGTAACCTCACAAACTTTAACCCCACAACATTCTCTGATGCCCTAAAACAAACTGGAACCCCCTTAAAACTCTACCACTTGACAATGCCGTAGAATTATTCAACTCAACTTTCTTAAGTATCCTCAACTCTCTAGCTCCACTAAGAACAAAAAGGGTAAAAACCAAGACCGCCCCTTGGCTAACCAAAGACACCAAAAGACATATGCTACAAAGAGATAAATCCTGGAAACCATACCATCAAAATAAGCAGCCAGAAACTCTTCTTAAATATAAACAACTCCGCAACCTCGTTAAAAGACAAATCATCAGAGATAAAAAGTCCTACTATATTAAACTCCAGTCTAACCAATCAAATAACCCCAAACATTTCTGGAATTCCATTAATTCTCTTCTCAAACCAGGCACCAAAAATAACCCCTGCCCTGAGTCTGGATAATCCGATCCTGAAATAGCCTCCCTTTTCAACTACTTCTTCATGAACACCATAGCAAAGCTGACCAAAACCTTCCCTAACAACAACCCTTCCCCTCAACCTATCCAGTCTTCCACACCCCCTACACAACCCTCTGCCCCCAATCCCCCCCAATATTTGATCTCAAACCCATCTCAACCTCCCACATAAAAAAACTACTCTCTAAATTAAAACCATGCTCCAGTGCCCCTGACAATATCCCATCTTCCTACCTAAAAATAGCTGCAGATGGTATCACTCTCCCCATTAGCATCTTGATCAATAGATCCATGCAGGAATCTTATGTGCCCAAATTATGGCATGCTGCCTTTATCCTACCTCTCCATAAAGGAGGCAAAAACAATAGCATCTCTAACTTCTGCCCCATAGCTATCCTCTCCCCAACCTCAAAACTCCTAGATAAATGCAATCACCTACAGCTTATGCCTTTCCTAGCCAATTACCAACTAACTACTCCAACCCAACATGGTTTCCGTCCTGGACATAGTACTATCACCACCCTTCTCTCTCTTTCTTAGACACAGTAAATCTTGCCCGTGACTCTGGAAAAATTGTTTCTACTGTTCTACTTGATCTGTCCAAAGCATTCAATACTATCTCCCACACCCACCACTTAAACCACCTTTCTAGCCTCCATCTCTCCCACAATTCTTTATCCTGGTTCTCAAGCTACCTCTCTCTGACAGGTCTCAAGCCGTAAAATGGGGGAAAGGCACCTCAACTTTCCTTCCTACCCCCACTGGGGTACCCCAGGGATCCATACTTGGTCCAATGTTGTTCGACATCTTTATTAATGACTTCCACAAAGCCATACCAAATAGTAAAACTGTGCAATATGCAGACGATTCAACTTTAGTCTGCTGCACTTCCAACCTCTCTGAGCTTCAAAAAGTGAACAAAACTTTCTCCTCCACCGAAAAATGGATGATCTAAAACCACCTCTCACTAAATGCCAACAAATCCAAAATACTATTTTCTCTCCTTCTAAAGTCTCCCCTCTTGATAAAAATTAATTCCAAAGTTATAGCCAAAACAACGCTGCCATAGACACTTCCAACCTCTTTGAGCTTCAAAAAGTGACCCAAACTTTCTCCTCCACCGAAAAATGGATGATCTAAAACCACCTCTCACTAAATGCCAACAAATCCAAAATATTATTTTCTCTCCTTCTAAAGTCTCCCCTCTTGATAAAAATTCATTCCAAAGTTATAGCCAAAACAACGCTGCCATAGAGGTTGTTCTCTTCGCTAAACTACTTGGGGTAACTACTGATGAACACCTAAAATTTGACACTCGCATCCAGCAAAACGTTAGGAAAACTCATGCAAAACTTGGTATGCTATACAGAAACATCCACTTTCTTTCTCCTCCCACCAGACAAACTCTTGCCACTACTTATCTGCTCCTCTTCTAACAAACGTATCTGCCTCTTTCTTCTCTGAACTGGAAGTCTGTTATAATAAGATTTCTAAATTTGCCACCAAAGCCAAATTCTCCTCCCATCATTGTACTGCCCTTCATTTGTAAAATTGCTTGAACTCTCCAACCATCTAGACTATCTCCAAATTAGTACAGCCCACAGACTAATTTTTCAACCTACTAAGTGCCCAGCACTAACCAATATCCACCAACCTTACACCCAGCTGAGAACTCTGAGGTCGGCTCACCAAAACCTAATCACTGTCTGCAAACCCAATCATCTTGCTGGTCAGCTTCTGCTATCCTTTTCATTAGCTAAAAATGGAATTCTCTTCCATCCTCTCTAAGGACCTTTAAAACTCTGCTACACTCCTACCTTTCCTCTAACAGGAAATGCAACTGTTCTCTCCCCACATAACCTAGTACTCTTTCCTCCCTTTAAACTCGTCTAACTCTGAGGACAAGCTAACTTTACTTAAATGTAAATATTGTAAATATCACAACTGTACAGCTTACTAATAACCTCTACCACCTTCTCTCTGTTTCTCTTCTTAATCTTTTTCCCCCTCACAATTAAGTTTCCATTGCCTTCCTAAATTTTAGATACCATATAATCAAGGAAATTATTCTTGTTCTTTAGCTTAAAATAGAATTGTAACCATGATTTCTCTACTATGATTTATCTGTAACTACACTATGTAATGCCATCCTAAATATTTTTATACTATGTAACCAAAGAATTTATTTTTGTCCTCTAGCACAAAATGATATTTTAATTGTGTTTTCTTTACTATGATTGTATCTTTGAATACACTATGTAATGCGAAGCTTTTCTCCCACGGCCTCCACTGAAAATGGGCTCCCTTAGCCCAGTGGACTTCCCCGGTCATCAAACTGGAAATAAATAAACTGACACAATTCCCAACTCGGGTATTATAGAGAAACTCTCTTAATTGGGAATTAACCCCTACATTACCAGATGGGTAGCCAACTGTCTCACTGACAGAATGGGGTGACTTCACCTCTTGCAAAAGACCAGTCAACAGTGGAGTACAACAGGGTTCTGTGCTGGTACCCTTATTGTTCAGAACTTATTTCTCAGAAGTCCAGGCAAACGTGGATGGCCTGTGGCTGACCAAGTTCGCTGATGATTGAAAATTGGGACCAATCACCGAGTCCCCCAATGATGTTAATACACTACAGGCAGGGTTAATGGAGGCAAATGATTTGTGCCAAAGCCACAGATTAAAGCTAAATGCAAAAAATGCATTATTATTCCCTCTAGGTAAAGCTGACATCCCTGCTAATTACATTACAGACAGGACCTCCCTAAGAGTAGACCCAGTGGTACGTGATCTTGGTACTCAGGTTAAAAGCAATCTGAACTTTGACCATCATGCATCTACAGTAGTAAGGAAATCCTTCTGCGACACATCTTATAAGTAAAGGCATTGCATTTAGATCCAAGGATGTTATAATTCCATTATGCTCAGCCATCAGACCAATAATTGAGTACAATGCTCCATTTTGCATATACCTCACCAGGCACCTGCAACAAAAGGAGAGACCACAGTGGTTTCTCACAAAGAAATTACAGGATACACAAAACAAGTCTTACGCAGAAAGACTGAAAGCCCTGTCACTGTATTCTGTCTAGTACAGGTTGCTAAGGAGTGATCTGTGCCTGGCTTACATGGCAGTCAGTCTCTGACCTGACCCTGATGGAAATGCTACACATTTGGAAATCAAACTACAAGAAGGTCACTTGCTCCAGGGATCTTAACCTAACCTCTTCCATGAACAGGTCACGTTGGAGAGATACATCTCCCACAGACTGCCACTTCTCTGGAATAAACTTCCAATTCATGTGAAACAGAGCCCCTCTCTGACCCTCCTACTCAACCTAGATCAATGGATGGGTGACCACAAATTCACTCCTGGGGTGGCGCCAATGTCCTCCTAGACAGAGGAAGTCATTATTAACTACCATAGACTTTTATCTCTGTGAACTTTACCCACCTAACACCTGACACTTGGGGCAAGTCTGGATAAATATGGCTAGGCTTATAAGGGCTCTGGGTCCACTAGCTTCGTAACCTTCTATGAACCTATGAATAAAATAAAGAGTGGGCTGGTAACTGGTGGCCTTTGTCCATACCCAGAGTGGTGGCAGTACTGCAATTCCAGGAAGAAAACTGTGAGGAATTTGATAATTCTATATATGCCTTTTCTCTGGGAATTGCATATGTATAGACAAAAATAATCATTTGTTTGCAAAACAGTTACTGTCTGTACAGGGGCACTGTGTATTTCACAGAGATAGCAGTGAGAAAGGGGCCTGGGGTGCTAGGCCAAAGACTCAGTTTTGTAAATGATCAGTTTGCAGTCTTAGTGCAGGCCTGCATACTGGAAGGCCATATCTAGGACAGCAGTGCACATTCTCTTTATGTCTTGGAGTCAGATTTCATTTGGTTAATTGGTTACCGACATGCTGGATATTAGTGGTTTGATTTGAGAGACCATCCCTCTGGCAACCATCCTATTTAGAGAAGTGAAGTTGATCCAAGAACCATACCCCCCTCTTCCTCACTTACCAGGTGCTAGTCATCCATCACATTTTGACAGCAGTGACAGGCAATCTGTGACACATCCCTTCAGCCTTTTTGGGGACAGCAGACTACACATCAGTAATCTATTTACTTTTAAAAGATCCTTAATGCATAACAAATTGGACACATTGTCCAGTTTGCACCAGGAAGCGTCACCATTTTTTATATAATTTTTAAGTGAATAATGTGTCCCTCCAGCTCTATGCAGTTCAAGGCCTTCATAAAAGAACCATCTCTGGTAAAGACCATAATGACTGAGAAGAAGAATTCTGTCAGACTCTTGCAAGAAAAAGAATAAGCCTGCTTCCAAAAACATTTTCCTCTTCATTAAATGTGTCAGAATTCATCTGTGTATTTTATCCATAGGCTATTGATCCGGTACAGTCTCTGACCTAGGTTCCAGTTGCTTGCACACAGTTTCCATCATAGTATTAACAGACTTTCTGGAATAGATTTTACATTCTAGAAGAGGATTGAAGTACAACAAAAGCTAGATTAGGTGAAGCCATAGAAGGTCTAGGCTGATAAATAACCAGTGAAGCACTAAGCTCATCCATCATACAAATCTCTTGACCTGGCAAAATCTCAGAGGATACCAATGTAAGTATGGTCAAAGGTGTTGCTAAGGTACCAAAGTAATGTGTGCCTCTGTGGTTGGGAGTAATTTCAGAAACAGCACCCGGAGAAAACTGGAAGACTTGGAAAACTTTTTAACAGCCTCCTCTGATAATGGAACTCAGCAGAACTTAACTTACTTTATTATTATTTTGTCTTGTTTTTCTCCATCTCTGTGAAAGCAGGAGGAACTAAAACAACAAAACAGCTGTTAATGTACAGAAACTTGGGTTACAAGCACTAGGAATGGCCTGTTACAGTCACAGCTGAGAGGTCAGTTTAAATTTGACTGAAATTCTGTCTAGAAAAACAGTAAACTTTTAGTTATGTACTTACCATAACTTCGGATGTATGGGATCCATCTCGCCTACATTCATAATTGATGGGTTCGGAGCCGATCCATCGGCTCCGACTCGGCCAACTAGTACACTAGAACAAAGTCTCTTATTGGCTGGGCTACCCTCTATCCCAGGATGCACCACACCTGCTTCCCCAGATCTTGTTTGTTCGCTTTCATACTAACATGCAAACACAGAAAAATAGCAGTTATTCCAACCAACTAAAGTTCTTCAAGAGAAGATCTGCAAATGCACCTACATTTCCTCTAAATCCGAATGGAAGGGGGAAAGGAGGGTGGGTCGTATGAATGTAGGCGAGATGGATCCCATACATCCGAAGTTATGGTAAGTACATAACTAAAAGATGTAATGGGATCCTATCTCGCCTACATTCATAACTGATGGGACAGCGTCCCTAGCACCTAAATCCCGGGTGGCTCATTGGAAAACACTCCTGAGAACTGTGGAACCAAAGGAAGCCCTGCCTCGAGAAACCACATCTAGTTTGTAATGAGAAATGAAAGTGTGCGGAGAAGACCAGGTAGCCACAGCACAAATATTATCTATTGATAATTTGGAGTGAAAAGCTACAGAAGTAGCCATTGCCCTGGTAGAATGAGCCCTGACTGGAAAAGGAGGCTCTTTGTCAGCCTGAGAATAAATGAAGCAGATGCAATCTTTAATCCATTTGGCTATGGAGGTTTTAGCTACTGGTTGACCCAATCTGTTTATTGCAAAGGACACAAACAGTTGATTTGATTTCCACGTCTGAGCAGTTCTGTTCAAATAAAAACGTAGTTGTCTATGGACATCCAACTGATGAAGGATATATTCTGCGTTATTGGAGAATTCTGGAAAAAATACAGGGAGCTCTAGAGACTGTTGAATGCAGAAAGAAGAAGCTACCTTTGGTAAAAAAGAGGGATTTAATTTAAGGGACACTCTATGTTTGTGAAAAATCAAATAAGGAGGATTAGAACAAAGAGCCTGAAGCTCTGAAACCCACCTGGCCGAAGTTATGGCCACTAAAAAGGCGGTTTTCCAGGACAGGAATTTCAAATCGCAGGTAGCTGCCGGTTCAAAGGGGTGGGCAGTTAAGGCAGCCAGAACCAAATTTAGGTCCCAAGGGGGGACAGGATGAGATATTGGGGGCCTAAGGAGCCACGCTCCTTTAAGGAAAGACTTGCAAAGTTTGTTTGCCATTAATGAAGGTTCAAAAGAAACATGAAAATTAGAGATGGCCGCTAGCTGAACCTTAATCGTGGAAACTGAGGAGCCCAACTGAAAAAGAGAGGCCAGGAAATTCAAGACCTCCGATACTGGGGCGGTAAGAGGGTCTATACCTCGTTGCTGTGCCCAAAGGACAAACCTTTTCCATTTGCTGGAATACAGTTTGACAGTGGAAGGTTTGTGAGAAGAAGACAATATGTGGATAACCTCCGGAGAGAGGGAATTGTCCCTGACTAAGGATGGAAGCGGAGTAACCATGCCGCCAACCTCAAGGACCTGAGAGATGGGTGAGACTGTCCTGACTGATGAGTCAACAGGTCTGGCACTGGGTCCAGAAACCATGGACCTTCTACCGCATACCTCCGAAGGAAGGGGAACCAAACCTGACGAGGCCAGTGTGGGGCAATCAAAATCATGTCGCTCTCCAGGTAAATTGCCTTCTGTATCACCCTCGGCAGGAGGGGAACCGGAGGGAAGGCATAAAGGAGACCGGGGGGCCAAATGTGGGTTAGAGCGTCCCTGGGAATCTGTCCCTGAGAGGGGGTCAGAGTGAAGAACTCTCTGCACTTCGCATTGTGGGGGCTGGCAAACAAGTTGCAGCAAGGGAGACCCCAGTTGGCGAAGATTTTCACAGCCACTCTTTGGTTGAGGGACCACTCGTGGGGTAACAGGATAGTCCTGCTTAGTCTGTCCGCAATCACATTGGATTTCCCCGCTATGTGCGTTGCTATTAGGAAGCAGTTGGTAGCTACCGCCCAGTGCCAAAGTCTCATGGCTTCTCTGCACAGTGGGTACGACCTGGTCCCACCTTGCTTGTTTATATACCAAACTACCGACATGTTGTCGGATAGGATAGCAATCAGACCTTGCGGGAGAGCGTGATGGAGAGCTTGTAGTACCAGTAGTACTGCTCTCATTTCCAGGATATTGATGTGCAAATGCGCTTCCTGGGGTTGCCATGTGCCTTGGACAGACCTGTCCAGGTAATGACCCCCCCACCCTACCTGGAAGGCGTCCGTGGTCACAGTGGCAACGGGGGACTGAAGAATAAAAGGTCGCCCCTGGTCGAGATTGGATTGGAGGAGCCACCAACGCAGATCTCGACGGCAACTTTCCGTAATCATAACCAAGTGGTTCAAGGGGAGTTCCTGATAGGACCATTGAGTCGACAGTAGCCATTGCAGCACCCGCATGTGCAGTCTGGCTAAGGGGACTAGGAGAATAGTTGATGCCATCGAGCCCAATACCTGTAGAATCAGATGGGCCGGAGCTCTTGATAGAGGGAGGCAGGATCGAACTTGGTTCTGCAAAACTTGAATCCTTGCTGCCGGTAAGAAGACGCGCATCCTTTTTGTGTCTAACTCTGCGCCTATAAAGGTAATACGCTGAGATGGCTGTAGTACAGATTTTTGCCAGTTGAAAGTAATTCCTAGGAAACGGCCCAAGGTGACTGTGGCCATGAGCGCCTGAATTAGTAGATGCTTGGAGGTGGCAGTAAGGAGCCAGTCGTCTAGGTATGGAAACACTTGGAATCCTAGACTTCTCAGGTGAGCAGTCACCACTGCCAGACACTTGGTGAACACCCTGGGGGCTGTGGTGAGACCAAAGGGCAGTGCTCGGAACTGGAAATGACTGTCTCCCAGGCGGAAGCGTAAATGACTCCTGGACTCTTGACTTATCAGAATGTGATAGTAAGCGTCCTTGAGATCTATGGAGCACATCCAGACATCCTTCTCCAATAGTGGGAGATGGACTGAAGAGTGATCATTCGGAATTTGGACTTTTTCACAAAGCGATTCAATGAACTGAGGTCCAAAATGGGCCTGAAGTCCCCCGTCTTTTTTGGCACCAAAAATAGTCTTGAGTAAGTTCCTGATCCGATCTGATCAGCGGGGACAGGCTGGATGACTCCTTTTTCTAGCAGCTTTGAAACCTCTATTGCTGCTTGATCCCGCTGACTGGGTGGCACGTCCGGGATTTCCCTGAAGGGAAAGGGGGGCTTGATGAAGGGAATGAGATAGCCTCCGGTAATAATCCGGAGCACCCACTGGTCGCTGGTAATAGCTTCCCAAGCTTGTGGGTGTTCCGCAAAACGACCCCCGACTGGCTCCAGAGCTGCACAGTCGGGCACCAACTCAAGGACGTTGAGCGTAGGAGGAACCACGAAAAGAATCGCGGTCTCCAGAGTTACGGGGGCCTCTGCCACCTCTGGGGCGACATCTTCCTGAATTCCCCCCCCCCCCTGCCTCTAGAGGGGGGATCACTGGGTGGAGTAGGGAAAGACCTCTGAGTTTTCCTGAACCACATTTTCCCTCCTCTCTGGGCCTTGGGGTAAGGCCTAGAGGGAGCGGAAAAATGGGCCCCAACGGCAGTCAAGGTCTTGCCCTCCTGCTCGCACCGAGTCAGTGTGTCCTTCACCTTGGGTAAAAACAAAGAGGACCCATCAAAGGGGGCGTCGGCGAAGGAAGACTTGAAGGCCTCCGCAAAGGAACACAAGCGTAACCAGGTGTGTCTCCTGAGGGCCACGCCTGTTCCCACTGCTCTACTCGCCCCCTCGGCCACATACGAGATGAGCCTCATGGACGAGTTCACAATGGAAGATAAGGTAGTCATCTGAGCGCCAACAGTGTGGGCTAATGCCTCAGGTAGATTACCTGTGAGGGACTCACTTAGCTCTTTAAGGAGGTCCCTTTGGAGCCTAGTAAAATGACATAAGTAATTCAGCGACCGTAAGGTAAAGGCCACTGAAGAAAGGGTACGCTTCCCGTACCTATCCATGCTCCTGGAATCTTTATTAGGAGGGTGGATAGACGTTGAAGCCTCTGCCACGTCCTGCTGTGTGGCAGATGCCACCACCATTGCATCTACAGGAACTCCTTTTGTTAAAAATTCCTTTTGAGGGGGAGCTGAAAGAAATTTATTGGGTTTTGCAGGCACCGGTTCCACAGAATCAGGGTGTTCCCAAGCCCTTCGAGAAACCAAATCAAGTAATTCATCGAAGGGCGGAGACACCCAGGAGGCGGAGGGCTGGGCCCCGAAGGCCTTGAGGAAGACTGACTCCTCAGCGGAAGGGGTTTTGGCCTGCCAATCTCCTCTCTGTCTCAGAATCTCAAGGATATCCGAGAAAGAGACATCATCCGAAGATGATTTTGGGGACCCCTCCGCATCATCGAGGTCAGTGTCAGATGTGACAGACTCATCTTGGGAGTCTACGTGCTTCCTCTTGCATAATTTCTTCCGTGGAGGCTCATCGAGCGGTTTGGATGGACCCCGGAAGAAGGGAACCCCACGGGGTATCCTCAGGCCCTGGGGCCCCACTGTCATGGGACTGCAGTACGCCAGAAGCACCAGTCTCCAGGTCTAGGGACGGTGAGATGGAAGCCTGCTGAGCCGGCAAGGACATGGCCAGCGCGCTCCTCATGGCCTCAAAGGCAGGACCTCCAGACTCCATGGAGGTCACTGGCCGAGAGACCACGACGGCACTAGGAATCCCCGCAGCCGATGCTCCGAGGGGAAGACTAGGCACCGAGGCACCTAGTTCCAAGATGTTCCCCTCGGCCCCGGCTGAGGAAGTCCCAGTACCGAACCCCGAACCAGAGGACAGGGTAGGAACAATGGTTGGAACCGATAAACCTCGAAGGGGTCTCGGATCCGACTGTACGGCTCCGCCTTGCTCCACCATCACCGACTCCAACGGCTCCGAGGAGGTTGGAGGAGGAATCGAAAGTTTCGAGGGGGGGATTGGCTCCGGGGCCGAATGGGCTGGAGCAGAGACCATTTTTGCAAAAACTGGAGACTGGAAAAGCCTCTGAATAACCCTATCCAAATCTGAATCTGACAATTTGGTGGATTTAGAGGAAGTAGAAAGGGGTCGAGATGACTTCCCTCTCGGCTCAGACAATGTAGGGGACCGGCTCCGAAAGGGCTCCAACACTATCGGCGCCGGGTCCGGCACAGTACGAATAAGGATCGGCGCCGAAGGAGACCAATGGAACCGAGGGAGGTGATTCGCCTCTCGATGCTCCAACCTGCGGCTCCGAAACTAATGGAGCTGAGGAAAGAGGCATCGAGGCAGACCCTTCGACCCTCGGCTCCGAAGTCAGTGGAGTCGAGGAAGAAGAGGTCGACTTATGCTTCTTAGTAGTCGGCTCCGACGGACTGGTCGGAGCCGATGACCTTTTCTTTTTAGAAGCAGTAGCAGGAGATGAAGCCAAAGCTTCCTCAAAAGAGGGCTTAATAAGACCCTTCAGGATCAATTTATTTTTTCGTTCTTGAAGAACCCTAGCAGAAAAAGCATGTCACACACTACATGTCTCTTGCAAATGCTTTGGCCCTAAACAATACACGCAAATAGCATGACTGTCTGTAATAGACATTTTATAATTGCACCTAGTGCACTTTTTGAACCCAAATTTTTGTTCTTTTGACATTTTAATGTGAATAACACTACGCAAGGAACAGAAGTGACCAAAAAAAAAAAAAAAAACTGTTAGAGCGCGAGAAAAAAAAAAAAGGGTGCGCGAGCCCTCTAGAGACAAGGTTTACCTCACAAGGGAGACAACAACCACAAGGGAACACAACAATGGGCAAAAGCCCTCTAACTTAAACGGGCTTTGCCCGGAAAGGAAAAGGGAGTAAAATAAACAACACACTCACTCCACTAAGAAGGGCAAAGGCCCTCTAACTTAAACGGGCCTCGCCCGACCAACCGATATATAAAGACTGACCAATAACACTCACACCAATAACACTCAACAAATGTACGGAATAGCTGTTAAAACAGCTGTCGATTTAATTTATGAAGAAAACCCAAGGTCAAAAGACCAGAAAAGTAATAAAAGTACACTTAGCTCCAGCCAAGTCGAGACCACGTCTAGCTTGTAAAGCGGCAAACGAGATCTGGGGAAGCAGGTGTGGTGCATCCTGGGATAGAGGGTAGCCCAGCCAATAAGAGACTTCGTTCTAGTGTACTAGTTGGCCGAGTCGGAGCCGATGGATCGGCTCCGAACCCATCAGTTATGAATGTAGGCGAGATAGGATCCCATTACATCAAGTGATAAGCATGACCTACTACATAACAGGAAGTACCGAGATACTGACGTAACTTTGTGAAGCACCGAGTGGTAAGAAAAAAGTACACCCGTGTACACTTACCATAAATGTAGATATTCGAGTGTATTCACTGTTGCAGTCATCACATTTGGGTTATCTGCTTGCAGTAGCCCTCAGTCGGCCTGACTATCAAAGTCTTGGGTCCTGCGTCAGTTGCTGTCTCATCTTCCATGACGTCAGGCAATCAGGGGTATAAAGCATGCAGCCGACGCCATTGCATCAGTTTTTCCTTGCCCCAGATTCAGGTACCCCCCTTAATGGGAAACAATTAAATAAATAAATAAATTATATATATATATATATATATATATATATATATATATATATATATATATATATATATATACATACACACAAGGTTATACCTCCAACAAAAAAGCAAATACACCAAAAAGCTTGTAAGTATAGTAAAGGAGAATAGAGGTATAGCCAAAGGAAGTCAGGGGGCTGGAGGGAGGGTAACCAGGACTGCAACAGTGAATACACTCAAACATCTACATTTACGGTAAGTGTACACAACTGTACTATGTTCTTTGTGTTTCACTGTTGCAGTCATCACATTTGGGTAGATTCCCAAAGCTAAGGATGGGAGGAGGAATTTAGATAGCAGTAGGACTAGCTATAAGGCCCTGCAAGAAGTACAGTTGTGTACACTTACCATAAATGTAGATGTTCGAGTGTATTCGCTGTTGCAGTCATTACATTTGGGTTATCTGCTTGCAGGTAGCCACAGCTGTTAATGTACAGAAACTTGGGTTAAAAACACTAGGAATGGCCTGTTACAGTCACAGCTGAGAGGTCAGTTTAAATTTGACTGAAATTCTGCCTAGAAAAACAGTAAACAAGTGATAAGCATGACCTACTATATAACCGGAAGTACCGAGATACTGACGCAACTTTGTGAAGCACCGAGTGGTAAGAAAAAAGTACACTTGTAGATGTTCGAGTGTATTCACTGTTGCAGTCATCACATTTGGGTTATCTGCTTGCAGTAGCCCTCAGTCGGCCTGATTAGCAGTCTTGGGTCCTGCGTTGGTTGCTGTCCCTTCTTCCATGACGTCAGGTCATCAGGGGTATAAAACATGCAGCCAATGCCATTACATCAGTTTTTTTTTGCCCCAGATGACAGGTGCTCCCCTAATGGGAAGCAATTAAATATAAAAGTACAAAGATATACCTCCAACAAAAAAGCAAATGCACCAAAAAGGCTTTTAAGCATAGTAAAGGAAAGTAGAGGTATAGCCAAAAGAAGTTAGGAGGCTGGAGGGAGGGTAATCAGGACTGCAACAGTGAATACACTTGAACATCTACATTTATGGTAAGTGTACACAACTGTACTATGTTCTTCATGTTTCACTGTTGCAGTCATTACATTTGGGTAGATTCCCAAAGCTATAGTTGGGGGGAGGAATTTAGATAGCATTAGGGCCAGCTATAAGGCCCTGCAAGATTGCAGTGGCAAAGCCAGCTCTGGATTTAGAGAAAATTGGCAAATGATCTTGCTTGGTGAAAGTATGTACAGAACTCCAGCTGGCAGCTTCTATGATGTCCCTGGTAGGGACGCCTCTGAGAAAGGCTGTAGAGGTAGATACAGCCCTGGTGGAGTGAGGTCTGGTCCCCTGCGGGATAGAATTTCCATGGTGCTTATAGCAGAAATTAATGCAATGGCTTATCCATTTATAAATGGTTTGCTTTGAAATCGCCTTCCCCTCTGCCCCTTTAGCAAATGCCACCAGCAGTTGTTCAGATTTCCTTTTAGGTTTAGTCCTGTCCAAGTAGAATCTAAGTTGTCTGTGCACATCTAAGGAATGCAGTATCCGTTCCACTTTATTCTGTGGATTGGGAAGGAAGGTTGGCAAATTAATGGACTGATTAAGAGCCACACTGGATACATCCTTGGGCATGAAGGATGGATTGGTTCTGAGGGACACCCTGTCTGCATGAAAGATGATGAAAGGCTCCACTGCCATAAGGGCTTGTAATTCAGATACCCTTCTAGCTAAAGTGATTGCTAAAAGAAAGCTGTTTTCTAAGAAAGAAAATTTAAGTCTGCAGTAGCAGCTGGCTCGAAAGGAGGTAGTGTGAGTTTCTTCAAGACAAAGTTAAGGTCCCAGGCTGGGGTTGGAGCTCTCCTGGGTGGTCTCAAATTGTTGGCCCCTCTGAGAAACTGCTTGAGCAGTGGATGAGAGAAGAGGGGAGGTTCTGTGTTATAATGAGCTGAAATGGCTGAGTTGTGGATTTTAATGAAGGAAAAAGACAGGCCCTTGTGAAGCATCTCAGTTAAGTATTGTAAAATCTGAGGTAAACTGGGTGCTGCTGTGCTCATCCCTTGAGATTGGTTCCAGGCACAGAATCTTTTCCATTTTTCAGTATAAGATTTTCTAGTACTAGGCATCCTTGCCTCTAAAATGATATCCATCACAGGTTTGCTGAGGGATGGTAAAGGAGAGATTAAGTAATTAGCCAGGCTGCAAGGTTCAGTGTTAGAAGCTGAGGGTGCAAAATCTGGTTCTTCTGCTGAGACAGCAGGGAAGGAGTCTGAGGCAGGTGCCATGGAGATAACCATGACACACTGTGCAGGAGGAGGGTACCAGTGTTGGTGCAGCCAGTCTGGAGCAATCAAAATCATTCTTGGTTTGTCCTGTTTGATTTTTAGTAGCACTTTGGAGAGCAGAGGCAGAGGGGGGAAAGCATAGACTGATAGGTTTTTCCAGCTGAAGGACAGAGCATACACTTTCGAGGCTTGTTTCAGGGGAGTCCTTGTGCAAAATTTGTCCAATTGGTATTTCTGGGGAGAGGCAAACAGGTCTATATTTGGGCACCCCCATTTGCTTGTCAACATGTTGAAAATCCTTGGTTCCAGTTTCCACTCGTGTGGGTCCATGAGGTTTCTGCTTAGTCCGTCTGCCAGTGTATTTAATTTTCCTGGCAGGAATTGAGCTTGTAGGTGCACTTGGTAGCTCAAGGCTGTGTACCACAATGTTACGGCTAGTCTGCAGAGGGGGTAAGAATGTGTACCCCCCTGCTTGTTTATGTACCACATAACAGTGGTGTCATCTGTCTTTACCATTAGTTGTCCTGGAAGAATGTGGCCCTTGAAGGCTGTCAGAGCATTCTGTACAGCTAACATTTCTTTTTGATTGATATGCAGGTGCATTTGACTTGGGTTCCATTTGCCCTGAATGCACTTCCCTGCCAGGTGAACCCCCCCATGCATAGTCTGATGCATCTGTTGTTAGGGTTTGTGTGGCAGGGGGTGGTGTGAAAGGTAGTCCCTTGCTTTGGTGGCAGGCCTCTGCCCACCAAAGGAACTCTAGGCGTAGGCAAGGTATGATAGAAATAATTGTTTCAAGGTCTTGAGAATGTTGACACCATAGGCTTTTTAGATACCACTGTAGTTTCCTCATATGCAGTCTTGCATATGGAATTAGAAGAATGCAGGAGGCCATGAACCCGAAGGCTTGCAGTATTTGTCTTACAGATAGCAGGGTTTTTGTGGCCACTTGTTTGAAGTAGGTTGTCGAATGAATTTGTTTCTCTGGCGTGAGGTAAGCCATCTGGGAAGCTGTATTCAAGCTTGCTCCCAGGAATATAATTTGTTGACAGGGTACCAGGTATGATTTATTTTCATTTATGGTGTACCCCAGACAAGTTAGAACCCTTTGTACAAAGGCCAGATGATTCAAAAGTATGTCCTGGCTTTCTGCCTGAATTAGACAATCATCCAGGTATGGGAATATTTGAATATTTCTTTGCCTGCAAAAATGCAATAACTGGAGCTAGGCACTTTGTGAATACCCTGGGCGCAGTAGATAAGCCAAAGGGCAGTGCAGAGAACTGATCATGCATGTAGCCTGCTTTGAAGCGTAGGTATCTCCTGCAAGATTCCCTGACTGGGATGTGCAGGTATGCTTCTTTTAAATCTAGTGTTGCTAACCAGGCATCTTTGCCTAGCATAGGAAGTAATTGGTGAAGAGTCAGCATCTTGAATTTTGGAATCTCCAAAAAGGTGTTTAGAGTAGACAGGTCCAGGATAGGATGCCATGAATTGTCTTTTCTGAGTACCACGAAAAAGTCTTGAGTAGAAACCTTGTCCCTTTTCCTCTTCTGGTACCAGTTGAATAGCCCCTGTGCTTAAGAGAAAAAGTACTTGTTTTTGGGCCTCTGCCCACTGATTTGGGGGTAGGTCCAGCCACCCGCTTGGTGTTGGCAACGTGTGGAAGTGAAATCTGTATCCCTGGGACACTATATTTAAAATCCATTTGTCCTGGGTAATCAGTTCCCAATTCTTTGCATGAAGAGCAATCTTTCCACACAAAGGGGCAGTCAGTTGATAACTGCTTGGAAATTTTAAAAGGAAGTCATTGAGACAGTTTACCATAGGGGGGAGTCTTATTATTCCCAGATTTGGAAGTGGAGGCCCCCCACTGCTTAGTTCTGTGTGTCCCCTGGGACTGAAACCTGGGGTTTTTGTTGTGTCTGGGTTTGGCTTGAGAAGACCTGGAAGGGGCTGGAAAGGACCAGTTCTTAGAGGGCCAGTGCCTGCTAAATCTAGGAGGCTGAACTTGTAAATTTTTTTTAACAGTTTGCATAGATTTAGCTTTATCTTCCATCTTTTTAAACACTTCCTCAGCCTTTTTGCCAAACAGTCGGTCCTGATTTAAAGGAGCATCCAACAATTTAGCTTTAACATGATCAGACAAAGATTGCTCCTTACGCCAAGCATGCCTTCTGAGCACAGACCCAGTAACAGCAGCCCTGCCTGCAAGAGGCCTCTAATGAATCAAAACCACATTGCAAAGTATGAATGAAAATCTTTATGAGGTATTTGCTTTCCACAAGTAATGCAATTATTAACATTTACTGACATTGGTAAGGAGCAAGAAGAAGTTTCCCCAACGGAATACTAAGCTTTAGTTGAAGACTTCGGTTCTGAAACTCGAAAACGAAAATTTCAGGAGTCGGCCAACCGACACTTGCAAACTGCTTCTGCTTCGGGAACTGCACGGCAAGAAAGACTGATGTAATGGCGTCGGCTGCATGTTTTATACTCCTGATGACCTGACGTCATGGAAGAAGGGACAGCAACCGACACAGGACCCAAGACTTTGTTAATCAGGCCGACTGAGGGCTACCTGCAAGCAGATAACCCAAATGTAATGACTGCAACAGTGAAACACAAAGAACATCTGCAGTGGCAAAGCCAGCTCTGGATTTAGAGAAAACTGGCAGATGGTAATGCTTGGTGAAAGTATGTACAGAACTCCAGGCAGCAGCTTCTAGGATGTCTCTGGTAGGGACACTAATCCCCTGTGGGATAGGTTTTCCATGGTGCTTATAGCAGAAATTAATGCAATGGCCTATTCATTTAGAAATGGTTTGCTTTGAAATAGCCTTCCCCTCTGCCCCTACAGCAAATGCCACCAGCAGTTGTTCAGATTTCCTTTGAGGTTTAGTCCTGTCCAAGTAATATCTAAGTTATCTGTGCACATCCAAGGAATGCAGTATCTGTTCCCCTTTGTTCTGTGGATTAGAAAAGAAGGTTGGCAATTGAATGGACTGATTAAGAGCCACACTGGATACCACTTTGGGCATAAAAAAGGGATTGGTCCTGAGGGACACCCTTTCCGTATGAAAGATGATGAAAGGCTCCACTGCTATAAGGGTCTGTAATTCAGATACCCTTCTTGCTGAAGTGATTGCTAAAAGGAAAGCTGTTTTCCAAGAAAGGAATTTTAACTCTGCAGTTGCAGCTGGCTCAAAAGGGGGAAGGGTGAGTTTTTCCAATACAAAATTAAAATCCCAGGCTGGAGTTGGGGCTCTCCTGGGTGGTCTTAAGTTTTTGGCCTCTCTGAGGAACTGCTTGAGCAGTGGGTGAGAAAAGAGGGGTGGTTCTGTGTTGTAATGAGCTGAAATGGCTGAGGCGTGAATTTTGATGGAGGAAAAGGAAAGGCCCTTGTGAAGCATCTCAGTTAAGAAATAAAGAATCTGAGGTAAATTGGGTGCTGTTGTGGCCATCCCTTGAGTTTGGTTCCAGGCACAGAATCTTTTCCATTTTTCAGCATAAGATTTTCTAGTACTAGGCCTCCTTGCCCCCAAAATGACATCCAACACTTGTTTACTGAGGGATGGTAACGGAGAGATTAGGTAATTAGCCAGGCTGCCAGGTTCAGGGTTTGAAGCTGGGGGTGCAGAATTTGGCTCTCCTGCTGAGAAAGCAGGGTAGGGGTCCGAGGTAGGTGCCATGGGGCCAGCTGGGACATACTGCACAAGAGGGGGTACACCAGTGTTGGTGTGGACAGTCTGGTGCAATCAGTATCATCCTTGGTTTGTCCTGTTTGATCTTTAGTAGCACTTTGGAGAGGACAGGCAGAGGAAGAAAGGCATAAACTGATAGATTTTTCCAGCTGAAGGACAGAGCATCCACTTTCCAAGCTTGTTTGTGGAGAGTCCTTGAGCAGAATTTGTCCAATTGGTAGTTCTGGGGTGAGGCAAACAGGTCTATGTCCGGGATCTCCCATTTGTTGATCAACATGTTGAAAATCTTTGGTTCCAGTTTCCACTCGTGGGTCCATGAGATTTCTGCTTAGTATGTCTGCCAGTGTATTTAGTTTTCCTGGCAGGAATTGGGCCTGTAGATGCACTTGGTAGCTCAAGGTTGTGTTCCACAGAGCCATAGCTAGTCTGCAGAGGGGGTAAGAATGGGTACCCCCGTGCTTGTTTATGTACCACATTACAGTGGTGTTGTCCGTCTTTACCATTAATTGTCCTGGAAGAATGTGGTCCTTGAAGGCTGTCAGAGTATTCTGTACAGCTAACATTTCTTTTTGATTGATATGCAGGTGCATTTGACTTGGGTTCCATTTGCCCTGAATGTACTTCCCTGCCAGGTGAGCCCCCCATGCATAGTCTGATGCGTCTGACCACCAAAGGAATTCTAACCGTAGGCAAGGTATGATAGGAATCATTGCTTCTAGATCCTGAGAATGTTGACACCATACGCTTTTCAGATACCATTATAGTTTCCTCAGTTGCAGTCTTGTATATGGAATTAGTAGAATGCACAAGACCATGAACCCCAAGGCTTGCAGTATTTGCCTTGCAGATAGCAGGGTTTTTGTGGCCACTGGTTTGAAGAAAGTTGTCAAATGAATTTTTTCTCTGGCATGAGGAAAGTCATCTGGGAAATTGTGTTCAAGCTTGCTCCCAGGAATATAATTTGTTGACAGGGTACCAGATGGGATTTCTTTTTGTTTATGGTGTACCCCAGACAAGTTAATACCTTTTGTATAAATGCCAGATGATTCAGAAGTATGTCCTGGCTTTCTGCCTGAATTAGACAATCGTCCAGGTATGGGTATATTTGAATATTTCTTTGCCTGCAAAATGCAATGACTGGAGCTAGGCACTTTGTGAATACCCTGGGCACAGTAGATAAGCCAAAGTGCAGTGCAGAGAACAAGAAGTTATGTTCTTACCATAATGTTCCATCTGAATAGTAGACTTCATCCTTCTGCACATATGGGTATACGGATCCGAGCCGGCGAAAACTTTTCAAGCATCAGCTCCGAGCTCCAAGCTCCTCCCTTACCTATATTACATCACTTCCTCCTATCTAGCCCCAGATCGAGTTTGCTGACACTAAATGGCAACATAACCACAATCCTAAACAGGAAAAACCTTAAGAGTGAGGGGCATGGAGGGAGGGAAGGTGCAGAAGAATGAAGTCTACTATTCAGATGGAACGTTATGGTAAGAACATAACTTGATTGACACAACTTGGTTGACTTCATTCATTCTGCACATATGGGACAGAGTCCCCAGCTACTAGTATTCTTGGGAGGCCGTTATGGAAGGATATCTCTGAGCACCGCAGAACCAAAGGAGGCTCCCCCTCTAGAAATAAGATCCAATTTATAGTGAGAGATGAATGTGTGCGAATTGGCCCATGTCGCTGCCGCACATATATCGTCTAACGGAACTCTTGATCAGAAAGCTGCAGAAGTGGCCATTGCTCTAGTGGAATGAGCCTTCAATACACCAGGAGGAGATAAACCTTTGTCCTTATAAACCTGTGCAATACAAAGAGTGATCCACCTTGCTAAGGACACTTTCAAAACTGCTTTGTCCAAAAATGGTTTAGAAAAGAGACAAACAATTGATCCGACTTCCGAAAGGGTTTAGTGCTATGGAGGTAAAAACAAGCTGTCTATGGCCATCCAATAAATGAAGCTTACGTTCACCTCTATTTTGGAAATTTGAGAAGACTGGCAAATTTATAGACTGATTAATATTGGCTGCTGAGGACACCTTGGGAAGAAAGGGAGGGTTTGTATGCAGCGAAACCCTATCCTTGTGGAAAACCAAATGGGGGGCAAGGAGGACAATGCCTGCAACTCTGAAACTCTCTTGGCTGAAGTGATGGCGACCAAGAAGGCTGTCTTCCATGACAAAAACTTCATCAGAACTGAACCGGCTGGCTCAAAGGGGGGAGAGGTCGAAGCGTGAAGGACTAAAGTCAGATCCCAGGGGGGCACTGTTTCTTTAACTGGTGGTTGCAATAAAAAAGTGCCCTTCAGGAAAGCTTTGCACAACTTGACAGAAGCCAGAGCAACCTTATTTTCACCCACATGAAAATTAGAGATGGCAACCAGCTGAACCTTGATGGTGGAAGCACTTGTGCCTGATCAAAAAAGATTGGCCAGAAAATCCAGTATGACCGGAACTGGGGCTATAAACGGGTTCAGATTGCGCTGAGAGGCCCAAACACAAAAATGTCTCCACTTGCTATTGTAGAGTTTCCTAGTGGAGGCTTTAAGAGACGCTACTAGAATATTCTTAACAGGGGACGAAAGTCTGGGAGTCCCGATGATCATGGGAACTGGCGCAGCTACTCCGTCAGCTTGAGACTGTCCAGGTTGGGCAGGGGCAAGTCCGACGGGTGAGAAATCAGATCCGGGCATGGATCTAGAGTCCATGGAGTAGCCAACAGGTGAGACCATAGGAAGGGAAACTTGACGCGGCCAGAAGGGAGCTATGAGAATGACTTTGCACTGCAGCCGGCAAGCTCTCTGAAGGAACTTCGGAATAAGAGGTAATAGGGGATAAGCATACAGTAGCCCAGGAGGCCAAGCATGGACTAGAGCATCCCTGGGGACATCCCCCGGAGGGGGGATCAGAGCAAAGAAGTTGCTGCACTTCGCTTTGGAAGGAGATGAGAAGAGATCGCAGCAATTTTGACCCCAAACACGGAAGATCTTCTCCGCCACTGATTGTTTCAGAGACCACTCATAAGGCAAAAGGATTGCCCTGCTGAGACTGTCCGCTAGAATGTTGGAGCATCCCAGGATATGCGTTGCTATGAGAAACCGGCTGGTGGATATGGCCCACTCCCAAACCCTCATGGCCTCGCGACAAAGGGAGTAGGATCAGGTCCCTCCCTGTTTGTTTATATACCAGACTACAGACATGTTGTCTAATTGAATGGCTACCGTCCCCGGAGGTAGGACAGGGTGGAAGGCTCTCAACGCTAAAAGCACTGCCCTCATCTCCAGGACATTGATGTGTAGCTTGGTCTCTGGAGGGGACCACGTGCCTTGGACCATTCTTCCCAGGAAGTGCCCCTCCCACCAGAGCTGGGAAGCGTCCATGGTCACCGTGGCTTGAGCTGGAGGGGCTAGAAAGCTGCGCCCCGTGAAAATGTCCACTGATTGAAGCCACCACTGGAGTGATGTTCTGCATGTCCGATTGATTCGGATGTGGAAATTCATTGGAAGGTTTAGCCAGGACCATTGAACTGCTAGATTCCACTGAAGGACCCTCATGTGAAGACGTGCAAGAGGGAGGATAGAGATTGTGGCTGCCATCGAACCCATGGCCCTGAAAACATCAGCTGCTGTGACTACCGAGTGATCCAAGATCGCCGATACATGGAGTCTGAGATTTTCTATCCTTTCCGGGGTGAGAAAAATCTTTGACTGAATCGAATCCAACCGTGCCCCAATGAAGTCTATGATCTGAACTGGAGCCAGGTGGGACTTGTTGATATTGATTGTGATGCCTAACTTGTGAGCCAGACTGAGGAAGTAGTGTAGGGCCTGACACAAGAGATGTTTGGTGGATGCAGCGAAGAGCCAGTCGTCTAGGTAGGGCAATACCTGAATGCCCTGAAGTCTCAGGTGAGCCGCTACGACTGCCATAACCTTGGTGAACACCTTGGGGGCTGTGGTGAGACCAAAGGGTAGAGCTCTGAATTGAAAGTGACTGGCCCCTAGCCAGAAGCGTAGAAACCTCTTGGAGCACCGGTGGACCTTGATGTGATAGTAATCGCCCTGGAGGTCTAACGAGCACATCCAGTCGCACTCTCTCAGAAAAGTACAGTTTTGTACCTACCATAAATGTAGATGTTTGAGTGCTAATACAGCTGCAGTCATAACAGATGGGTTCTCCTGCCGTCAGGCGGGTCCTCGGTCGGCTGAATTCCAAAGTCTAGGTCCGGCGTTGGTTGTCGTCGCTTCTTCCCTGACGTCAGTACGACAGGGGTATAAAAGAACCAGCCGACGCCATTTTCTTCAGTTTTTTTTGCCCCAGATGTCAGGTGCCCCCAGAAAGAAGGGAATACATAAAATTATGTAATAATGCAATGCAATATAATCAAAGACCAGTAGTTGCAAGCAAATACACCATAAAAGAAGACCCCTAGAGGGGAAGGAGGGAGGGAAACCTGGACTGCAGCTGTATTAGCACTCGAACATCTACATTTATGGTAGGTACAAAACTGTACTATGTTCATCGTGCATACAGCTGCAGTCATAACAGATGGGTAGAATCCCAAAGCTAAGAAAGGGGTGGTAGGCACTAGGTGGAGCTAGGAGGAGCCAAAATGCCTTGCAAGACTGCAGTGGCAAAGCCTGCTCTAGATTTGGAGTATAATGGTAGGTTGTAGTGCTTAGAGAAGGTATGCACAGAACTCCAAGTGGCTGCTTCTAAAATATCCTTGGTAGGAACTCCACTGAGGAAGGCTGCAGAGGTGGCTGTGGCCCTGGTAGAATGAGTTCTAATGCCTGTAGGTACAGTTTTGCCATGAAAGGAATAGCAAAAGCGTATGCAGTGGGCTATCCATTTTGAGATTGTCTGTTTGGATATTGACTTTCCTTGAACTCCTACCACATAGGCCACAAAAAGCTGTTCTGATTTTCTGAAAGGTTTTGTTCTGTCCAAATAATAACAGTTGTCTGTGGATGTCCAAGGAATGCAGTAATCTCTCCCCCTTGTTTTGAGGATTAGGATAAAAAGTAGGTAAATGTATGGCCTGATTTAAAGCTACCCTGGATACCACTTTAGGCATAAAGGACGGGTTGGTACGTAATGAAACTCTGATGGAAGATGATAAAAGGCTGGACATCCATAAGAGCCTGTAGTTCTGAAACTCTACGAGCTGAAGTGATAGCCAGAAGGAAAGCTGTTTTCCAGGACAAATATTGTAAATCTGATGAGGCAGCTGGCTCAAAAGGAGGCAAAGTCAGTTTTTCCAGAATGAAATTAAGATCCCAAGCAGGTATTGGTTGTTTTCTTGGAGGTCTTAAATTCTTAGCCCCTCTGAGGAACTGTCTTAATAGAGGGTGAGAAAATAAAGGTGGATCAGTGTTGTATTCTGCAGAAATGGCTGAGGCATGGATTTTGATGGAGGAGAACGAAAGTCCACTGCTTAGCAGTTCAGCCAAATATTGTAGTATTTGAGGTAAATTCAGTTTTCCAGGGCACTGGCCCTTTTCTCATTCCAAACACAAAAACGTTTCCATTTTGCAGAGTAAGCTTTTCTAGTTGATGGCCTTCTGGCCTCCAAAATGACATCCTGCACCTCCTTGGAGAGCAGGGCCTGCTGCGATGCTAAGGAATCTTCCATGCGGCTAGATTGAGTGTTTTCAGCTGACTGTGAAGAGTTTTGAAGCTGTGCTGAGTCAGAAGAAGAGGCATTAGAGGCAGAGTCCATGGTGGGGAATGCGTCAGGCTCCTGAGGAGTGGGTACCAGTGTAGCCTTGGCCAGTCCGGAGCAATGAGGATCATCTTTGATCTGTCTGCTCTGGTCTTCAATAGGACTTTGGGCAGCAGAGGAAGAGGTGGGAAGGCATAAACTGTCATTGATGTCCAACTGAAAGAGAGAGCGTCCACTCTCCAGGCCTTTGGATGGAAGATCCTTGAGCAGAATTTTGTCAATTGATGGTTTTTGTGGGAGGCAAAGAGATCTATGTCTGGCCTTCCCCATTCTTGGATTATTTCTGTAAAAACTTTTGGATGCAACTTCCATTTGTGTGGATCTGTCATATTCCTGCTTAGGTTGTCTGCCAGCGTGTTTTCCTTGCCTGGCAAGTACTGTGCTTGTAGTTCCATTTGTAAGTCCATGGCCAGTCTGCATAGGGGATAAGAATGTGTTCCTCCCTGCTTGTTTATGTACCACATAACTGTGGTGTTGTCTGTTCTTATCAATAGCTGACCTGGTTGTAGAAGGTCCTTGAAAGCTGTAATAGCATTTATCACTGCTAGCATTTCTTTTTGATTGATGTGAAGGTGCTTTTCTTTTTGGGTCCATTTGCCCTGAATGCACCGGTCTGTCATGTGCGCCCCCCAGGCGTAGTCCGAGGTGTCTGTTGTGATGACTTGATTTGCTTGAGGCTTGCTGAATGGAAGAACTGTGTTTGTTTGGCATGCTTGAGCCCACCACAGAAATTCCTTTTGCAGACATGGAATTAGTGGTATTATTGTTTCCAAACTGTGGCTGTGTTGAGACCATATGTTTTTTAGGTACCATTGTAGTTTTCTCATATGCAGCTTTGCACATGGGATTAGTAAGATGCAAGATGCCATGAATCCCAGAGCCTGCAGGATTTTCCTTGCAGTCAGCCTGGTGCAAATTGCCAGTGTTCTGAAATATTGAATTAGTTGCCCCTGCTTCTCTGGCGTGAGGTAGGCCATCTGGGTGTTTGTGTCCAAATTGGCACCCAGGAAAATTATCTTCGAGAGGGTATTAGTCTTGATTTCTCTTTGTTGACTGTGTATCCTAGAGAGTTTAATAACATTATTACATAAGCCAGATGTTTCAGAAGAATGTGCTTGCTGTCTGCTTGGATCAGGCAGTCATCCAAATAAGGGTATATTTGTATCCCTTGAAGTCTGCAGTAGGCAATTACTGATGCCAGGCATTTCGTGAATACTCTGGGCAGTAGATAAACCAAAGGGCAATGCAGAGAATTGATAATGGGTTGAACCTGCAAGAAATCTGAGGTATCTTCTGCAATTTTGTCTGATTGGGACATGCAGGTATGCCTCCTTGAGGTCCAGTGTTACCAGCCAAGACTCCTTGCCCAGCATGGGAAGAAGTTGCTGTAGAGTGAGCATCTTGAATTTTAGTGCAGTAGGAATGTGTTTAGGATGGAAAGATCCAAAATAGGTCTCCAATCTTTTCCCTTCCTTGGCACCAGAAATAGCCTGGAATAAAAACCTTGACCTTGTTCGTGTGTAGGTACCTCTTGAATAGCTTTCATGTTTATAAGATCTGAAATTTGCTTTTGTGCCTCTGCCCTTTGATTGTGTGGCAGGTTTGGCATGCCTTTCATTTTTGGAAGGGTATGAAAATGGAATTTGTAGCCTCTGTTTATAATGTTCAGGATCCATTTGTCCTTTGTAACAATATGCCAATTTTTTGAGAATAGTGCCAGCTTTCCTCCTAAGGGGGCTGCCATTTGAGACCTGGTTGGCATGCAAAGGGGAAAGTCATTGGTTTTGCTTTCTGAAAGATTGCGAGTTGTCCTCACCACCTCTTTGTGTAGGAGCTTGCCATTGTCTGCCTCTGTACGAGCCTTGTGTTTGTCCTCTGCCCCTCGGGCGCCTGTATCTGCCGCTTTGGGGTCTGTCTGTGGCAGGAAAGGATCAGTTTTTGGAAGGCCAATTTCTACTAAAACGTGGGGGTTGAACCTGCAGAAATTCTTTCACAGTTTGCATTGATTTAGCCTTTTCCTCCATTTTCCGTAATACTTCCTCAGCATTTGCCCCAAATAGTACATCCTTTTGAAGAGGGGCGTCTAGTAATTTAGCTTTGACATGATCAGGCAAGGCTTGTTCCTTGAGCCAGGCATGCCTACGTATGACTGAGCCCATAACAGCAGCTCTACATGAGGCCTCTAGAGCATCAAAACCACATTGTAAGGTATGTTTACCCACTTGTTCTGCACTATGCATCAAATCCTGCAACTCCTTCAAGTCTGGTTGTTCAGGTTGTGACATTTTACTTTTCAATTGAGATAACAGAAACTGTTGGTATTTTAGCATATGAAACTGACAGTTTAAGGCCCTCATGGATAAGGTAGCCGAGGTATATACCTCTTTTCCCCACCTTTCTAAGGATCTGGAATCTCTCTCGGAAGGCAATGGGTTTTTGGCAATGGAGGCCTTAACTCCCTTGGGCCCCTGTGAGATGGTTTCTAGGTCAGCAGCATGGCTTTTGTATAGAAATTGGTGTGTCAGGAACCCTGTAGTACCTGTCAGGCTTAACTGGAGCTGGAGGATGAGAGTCCGGGTTAAGGCAGGCCTCCGAGTAAACATCATCTAGGATGTCCAGGACAGGAGGTATAGCCAGAGGCCTATGCTGGGGTAACAAAAGAAATTCCCTGAGCCTTTTCTTGGAATCTGAATAATCCTGGCCTTCCCAGTGGAAGTGTTCCCTTAAGGTATGCAGAGTTTCACCAAATGAGTAATCCTCAGGAGGGGATACAGAAGGAATAGATTCCTCTGCATCAGAGTCTTCAAAAGGGGAGTAAGACTGTTCCTGATAATCATAGTGCTCTGAAATAATGGAGCCCTGATCAGAGGAGGGGGAATCTTCCTCCACTCTGGGTCTTTTGTCCGGTGGTGGCTGAGAACCTCTGATTAGAGTAATTAAATCCTCAGCCATTTTAAGCATCTGTTTCTTAGGCATGGGGCCTGGAGATGGGCCCTGTGTAGCTGGTCTCTTAGGGTGCATGGTAGCTTTAGACTTGGTGAAAGCCTTAATGGAGAAAGAAGAGGAAGGTCTGAAGACACCTTGAGTGGAGGTGGACCTGTCCACATTCTGTGTTTCAACGCCAAGCGTGGCTTCGGTATCTGTAGTCAGGGTGTGGGCCGAGGAGCCTGCTACCTCGGGTACAGGAGACACCGCCAAAGATGTGTCGTCGGTAATCAGGGGCTACGTAGGTGCCTCGCTGAGAACCGGACCACGTGTAGTCGGCTTTGGCGTGGTGTCGGTAGAGGCCGTGGACCTCGAGTGTCGGTCCTTGTCTTTGCGTTTTTTAGACAAAACCGGAGTCTGAGTATCCGACGACATAGTATAGTTAAATGCTTTCCCAAAATAATGCTGGGTGAACTCCGCCCGACGCTTAATAGTGCGTTTGTTGAATGTAGCACAAAAGTGGCAGACCGAGACGTCGTGGTCTGGGCCTAAACAAGGTATACAGAGGGAATGGAAATCCTTATGCGGTATTTGCTTCCCACAAGAAATACAATTATTAACTTTGTCTGACATTGGTCTGAGGCAAGAAAAAGTTTCCCCAACGGGGTACTTAGCTTTTAAGAAGACTTCGGTTCCAAATTTTTCGTAATCTCAGGAGCTGGCCGACCGGCACTTGTGAACTGCTTCTGCTTCGGGCACCACGCGGCAAGAAAGGCTGAAGAAAATGGCGTCGGCTGTTTTTTTTATACCCCTGTCGTACTGACGTCAGGGAAGAAGCGACGACAACCGATGCCGGACCTAGACTTTGGAATTCGGCCGACCGAGGACCCACCTGATGGCAGGAGAACCCATCTGTTATGACTGCAGCTGTATGCACGATGAACATCAGTAGAATAGAGTGACCATCCGGAGTTTTTGTTTCTCTACCGACAGGTTGAGGACAGACAGGTCCAGAATGGGCCTGAGGTCCCCCGTCTTCTTTGGCACTAAAAAGAACCTGGAGTAGATGCCTGATCCGGATTGATCTGGGGGGATCGGCTCGATGGCTCATTTTTGTAGCAGCTTTGAAACCTCTAAAGCTGCAGCCTCCCTGTGAGTGGGTGGAACACCTGGAAGGCGTGCTGGAGTAATGGGACATGAAATGAAGGGGATAGAATATCCTCTGGATATGACGTTTAACACCCAGCGGTCTGCAGTAATGGACTCCCATGCCGCTGGATGTAAGGAAAATCTTCCCCCAACTGCCTCCAGAGTTGAGCAGCCAGGCAAACCCTCAGGGTTGCTGTGCGGGTCTGTCGGAAAAAGGTTCCCTAGACTCGAAGTTTCTGAGACCCCCTCTGTCTCTGAGACGGCATCGGTCTTGTCCCCCTCTGTCTCTGGGGGACCAATATTCCTGAGTGTCATGAAAGGACTGTGATTTCCGGAACCATATCTTCTTTTGCCCCTTTTGGTTCCTGGAATAGGACCTCTCAGGGTTAGAGAAGCAGATTCCGACGGCTGACAAAGTTTTTCCATCCTTCTCACTCTGGGTTAGTGTGTCACGTACAGTCTTCCCAAAGAGGGATGATCCATCGAAAGGGGCGTTGATGAAAGACACTTTAAAGGGGTCCGGAAATTGACACAGCCTGATCCAGGCGTGACACCTCAAGGCAACGCCTGTACCAGCAGCTCTAGTGGCTCCCTCCGTAGCATGAGAGAGGAGACGCATAGAGGTATTAGTCACTGATTTTAGGGTAGTCATCTTCGCAGTGAAAGACTGCTTGTCCTGTTGCAACAGAGACTCCAGGGGCAACTCTGTTAGTTCCGATATAAGGTCTCGCTGCAGACGGATAACATGTGCCAAGTAATTCAGCACATGAATAGAAAATGTCGCTGATGAGTACATGTGCTTCCTGAAATGATCCATTGACCTGGACTCGCTGTCTGGTGGATGAACCAAGGAACTCTCCTGTGCCAGTTCCTTCTTTGTGGCAGCTGCAACCACCAAAGCATCTACCGGGGCTCCTTTGGATCATGCCTGCCTGCCTGTCTAACGGCGGGGAAAGAATTTTGTCTGGCCTTTTGGGTATAGGCTCTATGGTGTCAGGATCCTTCCATGCCCTAGTGGTGATGAGGTCCACCAAAGGGTCCACTGGAGGGGAGACCCAGGAAGTAGATGGGTCTGCGCAAAAGGCCTCCAGGAATACAGACTCATCCGCAGAGGGTTTGGGGGCTGACCTACCTCGTCGTCTTTGGTGGAGGATCTCCATAATGTCTCCAAACGAGACGTCCTCGGTAGGTGATCTGGGGGAACCCTCTCCTTCATCCAAGTCTGTATCAGTGGTAATGGACTCAGGGGAGTCCAAGTGCCTCCTCTTACACTTGCGCTTACGAGGTTCCTCCCCATTGGGACTCTCTGGGGAGGATTCGTAAGCCTCCGGGGGTTCCCTGAGGGGAACAACCTGGGGTTGCTTTGGCACTGGCTGTCCCTGAGACAGGGTAATGGGAGCAGAATCCAAAATCAGAGGGGTCTGGGTAGGATCCGAGTAGGTGAGCTGTGGTCTCAACCCCTGGGAGAGAACACTTTCCACTGCCCTGAATGCCGATGGAGAGCACACCTCCATAGAACGTAAGGATGAGGCTCTCCCCGGCACCAAAGCAGGGATCGGAGCCAACAGCGGGGTAGTCCAGGCACCGAGGATGTGATCCGAAAGAGCGAGATTTCAACTCTCGGGTCCGACTCCCTGACCATGGCTCCGAGAGTCCCCTGGATCCGAGATCGGATCTGAGGAACTCAAGGTGACAGCCGGCGTTGAGGAAACGAGAACCATTGGTGCCGACTCAACAGCTCCGAAAGGTCTCAGACCTGAGAACCCTGAAGCGTCGGGTTGGATCGGGGAAGGAGCAACAGCATGGAACATAGTTGAAGAAGGACCCTCTCCAATGGGAGAGGGCCCTGGTGAGACCCCCATCTGAATCTGGTTCTGGATGAACCTCCTCATCAGCCTGTCCATATCAAGGTTGGAGACACTCTGAGTCGACCTGGAGGAAGTGACTGACTCTGGTCTGGGCCGGATCTGAGGGGAGTGCCTCAGCTCCGATGGCTCCGGCGAGAAACGGGGAGAGTGGAGCCAAGGAGAACGAGACCTGGGTGCCTTTGAAGAGGGGCTGGAGAAAGACTCCGTGTCCGGTGATCTTTTTCTGGGCCTGTCCCTCTCTTTGTGGTGCTTCTCCTTCTCCCTTCTGTCCCTACCTCTCTGGGATGACTCCGATGAAGCAGGCCTGGCAAGAGGTTGAGTCCCTGGCCTGCACAGTGTCACTGGCTGGGGAGGAAACTGCAGACTCCAGGGCAGAAGCTGGTAGCAGACCCTTAGCCACAAGCTTAGCCCGACGATCCTTCAATGCCCTAGGGTTAAAGCCTGAACAAATGTCGCAGGATGCAGACAGATGGGTGACCCCTAAACATAGAACACACAGAGCGTGGCCATTGGCTGGTGAGAGCTTATGACCACAGTCTGTGCACTTCTTAAAAAGAACCTTAGGCTGTTCAGCCATAGTAGAGAAAGTAAAAGCCCTAACGGCCCACTCACATACACACTTAAACAGGGATTGGGCCTAGGCGGGAAACCAGTATCACAAAAAAAAACACTTATAACTTTTTTTTTTTTTTTTTTACAACTAGCACGATGACCAAACGTGAAGGGAGGAAAAAAAGGGAAAGGTATTCACACTCAACTATCACAAAAAGACCAAAAAACCTTACCACCTTGCTTAGAGCTCAGAGACCATGATGCTGACTCTTAGAGCGGCAAACGAGATCTGGGGCTAGATAGGAAGAAGTGATGTAATATAGGTAAGGGAGGAGCTTGGAGCTCGGAGCTGATGCTTGAAAAGTTTTTGCTGGCTCATATCTGAATTGGATCCATATACCCATATGTGCAGAATGAATGAAGTCAACTACTTCAGATCTGATAGTGCATGCAGTCTGCTTTGAAGCGTAGGTATTTTCTGCATGATTCCCTGATTGGGATGTGCAGGTAGGCTTCCTTTAAATCCAGTGTTGCCAGCCAGGCATGTTTGCCTATCATGGCAAGCAACTGGTAAAGAGTTAGCATCTTGAATTTTGGAATCATCATAAAGGTGTTTAGGATAGACAGGTCCAGGATAGAACATCATGAGTTTTCTTTTCTGGGTATCAGGAAAAGTCTTGAGTAGAAACCTTGCCCCTTTTCCTCTTCTGGTACAGTCTGAATAGCCTTTAATCTTAAGAGAGAGAGTACTTGCTTTTGTGCCTCTGCCCACTGATTTTGGGTAGATCTGGCCGGTTGGTAGCATGTGGAAGTGAAGCCTGTATCCTTGGGAAACTATGTTAAAACCCATTTATCCTGGGTAATGAGTTCCCAGTTTTTTGTTTGCAGAGCAATCTTTCCCCCTAAAGGGGCAGTCAGTTGAGAAGTGCTTGGAAGTTCTAAAGTTAAGTCACTGAGACAACTTACCATAGGGGGGAGTCTTACTACTCCCTGATTTGGAAGTGGGAGCCCCCCACTGCTTAGTCCTGTGCGTACCCTGGGACTGAAGCCTGGTTGTTCTGCTGGTTCTGAGTTTGAACTGAGAAGGCCTGGAAGAGACGGACTAATTCTTAGAAGGCCAGTGCCTACTCAATCTGGGAGGTTGTACTTGCAGGAAATCTTTAACAGTTTGCATAGATTTAGCTTTTTCCTCCATCTTTTTAAGGACTTCTTCTGCTTTGTCACCAAACAGGTAGTCCTGATTTAAGGGAGCATCCAGCAATTTAGTTTTAACATGATCTGGCAAAGATTGCTCCTTAAGCCAAGCATGCCTTCTAAGTACAGACCTGGTGACAGCAGCCCTGCAAGATGCTTCTAGTGAATCAAAACCACATTGCAAAGTATGTTTTCTAACCTGTTCAGCAGAACGCATTAAATTCTGTAAATCCTTATTTTCAGCACAATTAGGAATCATCATCGTTTTCTGTTTAAGCAATCCAATAATATGCTGCTGATACTTTAACATATGAAACTGGCAATTTAAGGCCCTGATGGCTAAGGTTGCAGAGGTGTATACCTACCCCATCTATCCAGGGCCCTGGAATCTCTATCAGAGGGAGTAGGATTTTTGGCAGTAGTAGCCTTAATTCCCTTGGGTCCCTGTGAAATGGTCTCAGGGTCCACAGTAGGATTTTTAAAAAAGAAACTTATGAGAATCAGGAACCCTGTAATATCTATCAGGTTTTCTGGGAGCAGGAGGTAAAAGTCAGGGGCCAAGCTAGAATCTGAAAAGGCATTGTCAACAATGTCCAGCACAGGAGGGACAGCTACAGGGCTGTGTTGGGGCAGGAGTAAGAAATCTCTAAGCCTCTTTTTAGAATCAGAGTGATCCTGGCTTTCCCAGTGAAAATGTTCCCTAGATGTATGCAAGGTTTCACCAAAAGAAAAATCCTCTGGGGGTGAAGCAGAGGGAATAGAGTCTTCTGCACCAGAATCCTCATAGGTAGATAAGGGTAAATCCTGGTCATCAGAGGAGACAGAAATTTCAGAATCCTGGGCAGAAGTATCATAAGCAAATTCACTCCTAGGTCTCTTAGATGGAGAAGGTTGGCTTCCCCTGATTAAAGTAATAAGGTCTTCAGCCATTCTTATCATTTGTTTTTTAGGCATAGAGGCCTGACCATGTGGTCTGGGCATCGGTTTCCTAGGCATGGTTCGAGTTTTATGCCTAGAAGAAGATGGCATCGGTTTAATATGCAAGTCAGTAGGCCTGAATACACCATCAGAAGCCAGTCCCTGTACAGCGGCTTCGGACCCATCCAAGGTAGAGACATCCGCAGGTTCCACAGTTGAAGCATCTCATGACATACCGGACTCCGAATGGGTCTCAGTAGAGGCCTGCAAATCTAAAGTAGCGGGTATGAGGGGCTGCAAAAGCGCCTCACTGAGTACCGGCAAACTGGCGACTAGCTTAGGAGAAGCTTCGTCGACAGCTTTGGACCTAGGCGGTCTGTCTCTATCTTTATCTTTGAGTTTTTCAGAATGTTGATATTCGGGTGGCCTACCGAAGACATATCTGGATAATTGAACCGAGTACCAAAATATTTAGAATGAAAATGCACCGACAATGAATAGTTTGTGGTTTAAATAAGGCACAAAACCGACAGCGAGGTACGTCATGGTCAGGGCCTAGGCAAGGAATACAGTACAAATGAAAATCTTTATGAGGTATTTGCTTTCCACAAGAAATACAATTATTGACTTTTACTGACATCGGTTTAGAGCAAGAAAAAGTTTCCCCAACAGGGTACTTAACTTTAGTTTGAAGACTTCGGTTCTGAAACTCGAAAATGAAAATTTCAGGAGTTAGCTGACCGGCACTTGCGAACTGCTTCTGCTTCTGGCACCGCATGGCAAGAAAGACTGATGTAATGGCATTGGCTGAAGATGAGACAGCAACCGACGCAAGACCCAAGACTTTGATAATCAGGCCGACTGAGGGCTACTACAAGCAGATAACCCAAATGTGATGACTGCAACAGTGAAACACGAAGAACATCTTAAGGTTCTAGGAGCAGTTTATTATTAAAATGTTGAAATTCAAAATTATTTATGTTTGGAAAGCCAAAATAACAAACTGAGTCAAAATGTACAAAACGTCAAAATGTCGAATCAGCTGAACGAATTCAGCAGATTCCACAGGGTTTCCAAACAGATACTGAATAAGACCTGTGTATATGTGTCAAAGGATCAGACGCTCTTTTCTTTTAGGAACAAATTATCCAAGTATTTCAGTTAGTTTACCTGACTCTTCATTCAGTTACCCTGCAGGCATTTCCAGTGCTATGTCCCTACCTCAGTCTGAGAGTGAAAGGTTGACTTCCAAGGTTCATCTTTTTTTTTTCTATAACTCAGTAATGTGTCACCAACAATGCAAATTTGGTTTCCAGCCGCCATACTGCTCTCTCTCTCTTCAACAACTGCAGATACTTTATAATTAGAAACCATCACCTAATACCACTGGTTTTGTATGTGCAACAGAAAATAAAGGCATCTAATGCAAAATGACCTCTGATACACAAGCCTCACTTTATGATCTTAGTAAATTAAATGACTGCAAAGTCAAACCGGGGTCTATATCATAAGAGCAAAAGTTCAAAAGAACGAACGATCAAACATCGAAAAAGCACAAACATCAGACGTTATATTGTGGGCCCACATCCCCTGCTAAATAACTCTGAGGTTGCACTATAGTGAGCAAAGGGCAAATATTCCTATCCTCACTGTACTGCAACTCCAGGAAAAGCGTTTCAATGTCCGGTATATTCGATCATAAGAGCATTCGTTCTTTTGAACTTTTGCTCTTATGATATAGACCCGTGAAACCAGTCTTCACTAGAAATTGCCTCTAAGAAAAACAAACGCCTCATCCACAACACAAACTTTGTAAAACAGCATGCATGCTCAGCATTTTAACTTCTGAACAAACGCATTTAAACACATTTTAGACTGTTGCTATGCTACAATCCATGTTACCTTAAGGCAATGTAAGATGCCCTTCTTCTCAAGGTAATGAGGTTTAATTTTTAATTCCATTTAAGGAGATCTTACAGCTTTCATAAATGCAACCATCAGTACAGTATGACAAGCTGCAACCTGCAGTATTTTATTGGAAGTGGAGCATGAAGCCTCATTTACACATCATTGTACTGTACTGGTAAGCCACAGTATGTGATCATTCTTTTGAAATAAATACTTAAACCTGGCAATTTTTCCCCAGTAATAAGGAATTCAATGACTACCAGGAAGAACATCAATGGAAAGGGATAGTCACATATTTTGTGCTATTTTGTATTCTCACATACATTTAAATCAATGTTTCCATGTGAACTGCTACTTCAACTGTATTTCTAATTTGTGAACAGCCTCTTTATGAATGCAAATGACTTAAGAGGTATGAGAAGTGGACAATAAGATTAGTAGCCAATAATCAACTTCATCCTCCTAACTCAATGTTAAGAAAACTGAAATTCATAAAGCTAGGTATTATCCTAGTTTTTGTAACACTGAAAGAAGGATTTTTTTAGTTCTATGTATGGTTTCACTTGCACACATATTTCTGTGTGTATGAACACGGACTGGAATTGTAGATCATCTAGAACATGTTACAGTACACAGTTTACTTTCATATATACACATATTGGTATTATAGCTTCTTCATTCATGTGCTTTCATGTAAAATAATATGCACAGGAAGAATGTTGATATTAAAAAAAAGTAAAATACCTGACTCAGGAAGTTTCTAAGTTTATTTAATTTTGACATTTGTTGACCGGGATAGTCCAACTAGGACAAAGGCCTTTTTCACCGGAGGCCTGGGTAGAAAAGCTCCACAGTACAAATATGTATATATTTGAAAATACATGATACAATAAATTTATAATATAAAAAAAGTTAGCAAAAGTATAAAAGATAAGCATGATGGTGGCACAGACATATGAAATAGTAAATAGTGAACATTCAGTATGTTGATCGGTTACTCATTTTAGTGAACAGAAGGTGAAATTATTAGTAATAGGTTAAGATATAGTAAATTAGAAGTCAAAAGCAAATGAGAAGAAAATAAGAAGAGAGTCAGGTAACTAATCGGGTAGAAGAAATCATGCTAGCTGGAGAAGGAAATGGAGCAGAGGGAGGAAATAAGGGGTTAGGAAGGGGAGAGGAATAAAGAAGAGAAGAGATAAGTAAAGGTCTAGATTCAGGTGGGGTGATTACAGTGACATATCCAGCTGTGCTTTAGATATTCTTTAAGAGATCTCTTGAATTTGTGGACTTGAGGTATGCATCTCACGCTCATGGGAAGCTTGTTCCACTGAATGGCGGGTGAGTAGCTATATAGGTTCTATCTGACAGACTCTTTAAGTTTATGAATCTGTAACAAATATTGAACAGAGCTCCTTAGAGGTCAGGGAGGGATATAAAATGAGAGACATGAGGAGATGCTAGGGCAAGAAGAAGGGTTACTGCTGACGGAATGGATGACTTTGAGTTGGTTAGGGAACTCTAGCCAACTGAGTGACTTGAGAGCATGACAGTGACATGATATCAGATTAGCAGCAAATCTAGCTACTTTGTTATAGGTAGTTTCAAGTTTAGTGAGAATAGAAGACAGAAATTTTGTAAATATTTGGGAACAGTAGAAAAGGTTGGGAATAAGGTAAGTATTGGCTAATGAAATTCTGGAGGTAGGGGTGAGGAACCTTTTGTTTCTATATAGGCAGCCATGCTTTTGATGGGGTTTTTAATAGAGTGGTGTGTAGATCAAATTTCAGTTGGTCATCTATAATTACTCCAAGAAACTTAGTCTGACTTACAGGGGTGATATTAGTATTGTTCAATTAAAGGATGTTAAATGAGGACTTGAGGTGGTAGAGGGGTTTTGGGAGGAAGAGTAGGAGTTTTGTCTTTTTGGGATTGAGTATTAGTTTATTATTAGAAAGCCATGTTTCTGTGTAATTGAAAGATGTTTGTGTGAGGGTGAGTAGTTCAGTAGGATTGTCGGCTATGGATATAATAGTAGAGTCATCAGATTACTGTATGAGGGAAGACTGGGGAGACGATCTGTGTAGTTCATTCGTAAAAATATTAAAAAGAAGAGGTAGGCTATTAAATGGGTTAGTAAGGGGTGCAGCATACTGTGTGTTTCTGAGTGTGGTGTATCTGCAGCTAAAAATGGTGGAAAACCCTAATTTAAACAAATACAGGAAGTGTATCTTTCACAAGTTCCCAATCTTCAGTGTAATCCCTGAATTTGCTTCAAATGTTTGCCCTTTCTTGGCCATCTTTACATAATTTGTAGTTAATATTTTCCTACTGCATATAATTTTGCAATACTCAATGACTGTGTGTGGGTATATCAGGGTTTACCCATGGCTGGTGTGGTTTGATCTTGAGAATAAAGCCCGAGTGATTAAACAAAGGCAGCCGTGGGTAAATCTTGATATACCCACACACAGGAGTACATTATTAGTATTATACAGGGACATTTATGAAAATAAAAAGTCTCTTACCTTTTTTAAATAACGTCATTTTATAAGCAGACTGCAGTGCACTTCTGCCAAGTTGTGGTGCTCTGAAGCATGGAAGATGTGCACCGACCATGCTCCGTGTACAGTAAGATGTTTCTAGGTATGTATTAAGCAGTGGAGGTGCTTATAGGGGTGCTGTGGACACGTAGAGGATTTTTTTTCTTATTCTTCTGGAAGGAATTTACTGGTGAAAATTTTAAGGAAAAAAGTTTCAATTCTCCACTTAGTGGCACAGAGAAAGTGTGTTCAGTTAAAAGAACTACTTCCAGTTGCAACCAGCAAGCAGATTGGTCCGTCCAATAGGTGTGCATGTTTTTGAATAGTTATTTAGTTGCAAAAAGAAAGTACAGTTTTGTACCTACTATAAATGTAGATGTTCGAGTGTTCACACTGCTGCAGTCATTACACTTGGGTTATCCTGCCGTCAGGCGGTCCCACAGTCGGCCAGAGTTCCAAAGTCTTGGTCTGGCGTCGGTTGCTGTCACTTCTTCCTTGATGTCAGTGTGCCAGGGGTATATAAGATGCATCCGACGCCATTTTCTTCAGTTTTTCTTGCCCCAGATGTCAGGTGCCCCCAAGTAGGTAGGCAATACATATTGGTAATAAAAAAATAAATAAATATAAAATAAAAACAATACCTTTAGTTACAAGCAAATACACCACAAAGGTTGTATAGGATAGAAAGGTATAGATAAGTCCAGCTAGGACAGAGGGGATGGAGGGAGGGTAACCTGGACTGCAGCAGTGTGAACACTCGAACATCTACATTTATGGTAGGTACAAAACTGTACTATGTTCATCGTGTTACACTGCTGCAGTCATTACACTTTGGTAGAATCCCAAAGCTAAGGTTGGGTGGCTAGTCTATAAAGAGTTAGGAATGGCTATGAGGCCCTGCAGAACTGCAGTGGCAAATCCTGCTCTGGATTTAGAGTAAAAGAGGCAAGTGGTAATGCTTGGTAAAGGTGTGCACTGAACTCCAAGTTGCAGCCTCCAAAATTTCCTTGGTAGGTACTCCTCTGAGAAAGGCTGTTCAAGTGGCTGTTGCCCTGGTGGAATGTGGCCTAATGCTATTAGGGACTGATTTTCCATGCTGTGTGTAGCAGTAACGAATACAGTGTCCTATCCATTTGGAGATAGTCTGCTTTGAGATAGCCTTGGCCTGTGATCCTGCAGCATATGCTACAAACAGTTGCTCAGTTATCCAGTAAGCTTTTGTTTTGTCCAAGTAGAAGCGTAGCTGCCTGTGTATGTCCAAAGAGTGCAGACGTTTCTTCCCTTTATTCTGGGGGTTTGGATAAAAAGTTGGCAAATGGATGGTTTGGTTAAGAGCCACACTAGATACCACCTTTGGCATAAAGGTAGGGTTTGTCCTTAAAGAAACACTGTCCTGATGAAAAATTATGAAAGGTTCCACTGCCATTAATGCCTGTAGCTCTGACACTCTTTGTGCTGAAGTTACTGCCAGGAGAAGAGCTGTTTTCCATGATAAAAATTTTAGATCGGCTGTATTGGCTGGCTCAAAAGGTGGCAGGGTCAGCTTTTCCAAAATGAAATTAAGGTCCCAAGTTGGTGTTGGTGCTCTCCGGGGTGGTCTTATGTTTTTAGCCCCTCTGAGGTACTGCTTTAGCATGGGATGAGAGAATAAAGGAGGATCCATGTTGTAATGTGCTGAAATGGCAGAGGCGTGGATCTTAATTGATGAGAAGGATAGGCCTTTGTCCAGCATCTCAGTTAAGTATTGTAAAATCTGAGGAATGTTTGGGACAAGAGGGTCAAGGCTTTGAGCCTGGTTCCAGGCGCAGAATCTCTTCCATTTTTCTGAGTAAGCTTTCCTGGTGCTAGGCCTCCTGGCCTCCAAAATGACATCCATAACTGCTTTAGAGAGAGGTGTTGCCTGTTTGACTAATGAATCTGCCATGCAACCAGGTTTAGGGTTTTGAGCTGACCGTGCAGGATCTGATTGTTTTGTTAAGTCAGAAGGTGTGGAATTTGAGGCAAAATCCATGGTGGGCCTTGAGTTAAGTTCTTTAAGATTGGGTACCAGTGCTGGCGTGACCAGTCTGGAGCAATCAGGATCATCTGTGCTTTTTCTTGTCTGGCTTTTAGGAGTACCTTTGAAAGGAGAGGCGGTAGTGGGAAGGCATAAACTTTTAGGTTTTTCCAGCTGAACGAGAGAGCATCCACTTTCCATGCTTGTGTGTGATAAGTCCTTGTGCAGAATTTTTGTAGTTGGCAATTCAGTGGAGAGGCAAAAAGATCTATGTCTGGGCATCCCCATTTTTGCGTTACCATGCTGAAGATTTGTGGATTCAATTTCCATTCGTAAGGGTCCATGATATTTCTGTTTAGATCGTCTGCCAGAGTATTTTTCTTTCCTGGCAGGAACTGTGCTTGCAGATGAACTTGATACGTTACAGCTGTGTGCCACAAGGTAATGGCTTGCCTGCATAGGGGATAAGAATGAGTGTCCCCTTGCTTGTTTATGTACCACATTACTGTGGTGTTGTCTGTCTTTAATAGTAATTGTCCTGGATGCAGAAGGTCCTTGAAAGCTGTTAGGGCATTTTGAACTGCCAACATCTCTTTTTGATTGATGGGAAGATGCATTTGGTCTCTGGTCCACTTGCCCTGAATGCATTTTCCTGTCATGTGTGCTCCCCAGGCATAATCCGAAGCATCTGTTGTTAAGAGTCTGCCTGGCTGTGGGTAGAGTAAAAGGCTGACCCTTGTTTAGGTGACATGCCTGTGCCCACCATCGAAACTCCTGTTGTAGGCAGGGAATCATTGGTATTACTGCTTCTAAACTGTGAGAGTGTTGAGTCCAAACACTTTTTAGGTACCATTGTAATTTCCTCATATGCAGTCTGGCATATGGTATTAGTAGTATGCAGGATGCCATGAATCCCAGGGCCTGCAGAATTTTTCTTGCAGGGAGATGGGACTTTTTGCCAGTAATTGAAAATATTGAGTTAGTTGAACTTGTTTGTCTGGCGTGAGATAAGCCATTTGGGCCGTTGTATTTAAGCTGGCACCCAGAAATATAATCTGTTGTGAGGGCACTAGTTTTGACTTATTTTCATTTACTGTGCACCCTAGAGAAATTAGCAACCTTTTTACAAACGCCAGATGCTTTAGAAGAATGTCCTTTGTCTCTGCTTGAATGAGACAGTCGTCCAGGTATGGATGTATTTGAATTCCTTTTTGTCTGCAAAATGCAATTATTGGTGCCAGGCACTTTGTAAAGACCCTGGTGCAGTAGATAAGCCAAAGGGCAGTGCAGAGAATTGGTAGTGCATTGTACCAGCTTTGAATCTGAGGTATCTTCTGCAATTTTGTCTGATAGGGACATGCAGGTATGCCTCTTTGAGGTCCAGAGTAACAAGCCAAGCCTTTTTGCCCAGCATGGGAAGAAGCTGCTGTAGTGTCAACATTTTGAATTTCGGAATATCCAGGTAAGTATTTAGAGTTGAAAGGTCTAGTATGGGTCTCCAGGCCTTGTCCTTTCTGGGGACCAGGAAGAGTCTTGAGTAAAATCCTTGTCCTTGTTCCTGTTGTGGTACTTTTTGAATAGCTCTCATGCCCGTGAGGGCTGAAATTTGTTTTTGTGCCTCTGCTCATTGATTTTGTGGCAGGTCTGGCATTCCTTTTAGCCTTGGTAAAGTGTGAAAGTGGAACCTGTAACCTTGAGACACAATATTCAGAACCCATTTGTCTTGGGTGATTGTTTGCCAGTTTTGAGAAAAAAGTGCTAGTTTTCCCCCTAAGGGGGCTGCCAAAAGGGAAGTGCTTGGCGTACGAATGGGGAAGTCATTGGGACTGTTTCCTGTAAGGTTGAGACTTGTTCTCACCTCCTTTTGGGGTTGAGGTGCCCTACTGTCATTGTCTGTTAGAGCCTTGGGGTTGAGATCTGCCTCTTGGGTGTCTGTATCTGCCTCTCTGTGGCTTGTCTGACACTGGAAAGGACCAATTCTTTGTTGGCCAATTTCTGCTAAATCGAGGTGGCTGTACCTGTAAGAAATCTTTGACTGTTTGCATAGATATTAGCTTTATCCTCCATTTTCTTTAACACCTCTTCTGCCTTAACACCAAACAAAGTATCATGCTGTACAGGAGCATCCAATAATTTTGCCTTAACATGATCAGGTAAACTTTGTTCTTTTAAACAAGCATGCCTTCGAATCACAGAACCTGTAACTGCGGCTCTACAAGAGGCCTCTAAAGAATCAAAACCACATTGCAGAGTATGTTTTCCCACCTGTTCAACTGCATGCAATAAATCCTGCATTTCTTTACAGTCATGAGCTTCTGAGCTTGCAAGCATTTTCTGTTTTAACTGAGCCATTAAATATTGTTGGTACTTAAGCATGTGAAACTGGCAATTTAAAGCCCTTACTGCTAAAGTTGCAGAAGTGTAAACTTTCTTCCCCCATCTATCCAATGCTCTAGAATCTCTGTCAGAGGGTACTGGATTTTTTGCAATGGAAGCCTTAACCCCTTTTGGACCCTGGGAAATAGTTTCTGGATCAGCAGAAGGGTTTTTATAAAGAAACTTGTGAGAGTCAGGGACTCTATAATACCTATCTGGCTTAGCTGGTGCAGGGGGCAAAGAATCAGGAGGTAAGCTGGATTCAGAGAACACATCATCCACAATATTTAGCACAGGCAGAATAGCCAGGGGCCTGTGCTGAGGCAATAAGAGGAAGTCCCTGAGCCTTTTCTTGGATTCTGAATAATCCTGACTTTCCCAATGGAAATGCTCCCTCATGGTATGTAAAGTTTCCCCAAAAGAATAATCCTCAGGAGGAGAGGCTGAAGGGATAGGTTCTTCATCATCGGAGTCCTCATAGGGGAGTAGAGAGTATCGCTGGGCTGAAGAGGAATCAGAGGAAATGGAAACCTGATCAGAGGAATCATAGTCTGTATCCTGCCTAAGCCTTTTCTCAGGAGGGGGGATGGGAACCCGATTAGAGTAATGAGGTCTTCGGCCATTTTAAGCATCTGTTTCTTAGGCATGGAGGACTGTCCAGGAGAATGCTGTACTTGTTTCTTTGTCTTTAATGGTACTTTTGTCTTGGCTGTTGCTTTAATGGTAAGTTGTGAAGGTCTGAAAACACCCTCAGAAGCTGATGCCTGCTCAGCGGCTCCGGATCCATCTGAGGGATTAGTTTCCGTAGACCCAATACCTTGAGTTTCCAGAGTCTTAGTTTTCCCCATGTGGGAGTCGGAGGCGGCCTGTGGCTCTGAGGTAGCGAGTGTCAGAGGCTGCGAAAGCGCCTCACTGAGAACCGGTGACTGGCCTAGAAGAGGTTTCGTTGTCGGTTTTGGACCTCGGATGCCTGTCTTTATCCTTGTCTTTGTGTTTTTTCGGAATTGCGGTCGTCGGATGATCTGACGGCATAGTATAATTGAACCTATGGCCAAAGTAGTGCAAAGCAAAATCAAAACGTCGTTTTATAGTGCGTTTGTTAAATCTAGCACAAAACCGACAACTAGTGACGTGATCAGGGCCTAGGCATGGAATACAGTAAGAGTGGAAGTCCTTATGAGGTATTTGCTTCCCACAAGAAATACAATTATTAACTTTTTCTGACATCGGTTTGAGGCAAGAAAAAAGTTTCCCCAACGGGGTACTTAGCTTTATTGAAGACTTCGGATCTGAAATTCGAGTTCGAAAATCTCAGGAGTCGGCTGACCGGCACTTGCGAACTGCTTCTGCTTCGGGCACCACATGGCAATAAAGACTGAAGAAAATGGCGTCTGATGCATCTTATATACCCCTGGCCTACTGACGTCAGGGAAGAAGTGGCAGCAACTGACGCCGGACCAAGACTTTGGAACTCTGGCCGACTGCGGGACCGCCTGACGGCAGGATAACCCAAGTGTAATGACTGCAGCAGTGTAACACGATGAACATCAGAGTGAATGGCAACAGCTAGGAAGGAAAATTTTGCATGCATGTACTTTCTGCAATGTCTATATCACTGGATTTTATGAAAAAATAAATTAGACATGGGACAGAAGAAAAAAAATGACTGTCTTCAAATGTGCGCAGAGATATTTACAATCAGTTAAGCTGCTCTAAAATACTTTAGCAGCTGGACATGATTCTATTAGTATATGCTGGATTTACATTGGGCATGCTGACTGGGCCATCCAATCAGAATGCATGTATTTGAATACTAATCTTTTTTTTTTTAATTTTTACCTTCCATCTCTGTACTCTAGCTTTGGTTGCTATATAATTTGTGACCACTAGGTGGCACCCTGAACTAGGCTATTTCTTCTGTACATCTACCTTTTCTCCCCAGAAACCTAAAGATCCTGAACCTAATTAAAGATCTGATCCTAATCTAACAAAGAAAGAAGGAACTTTTTCCTGCCCTTTCATTACCACTCTTTCTGCTACTTTCCACTTAAATAGCACTCAGCTACCCCTCTCCATCTCAACCACTGTATCCTTCCCTCCTCACTTACCTGTACCAACTGAAAGTACCTCAGTAGTCGGTGCTTACAGATTGTTTTCTGCTGACACTTTTCAGTTACTTGTCTTAACCCGCTCCATTTGCCCTTTGGGCTCACTTCGCTCCCCTACCCTACCCCCAATTCTCACCCACCCCCAGTGTAGCTAGCTTTATACTTCTGATACCACACCCCCTCCCCTAACCAACGTATCACATACCTCTGCCAATTAACTACGCATCCCCACACACTACTTCCTTTAACAACTTTACAGCTCTTATATCCTCTCCCTACCCTCTGCACTCTAATCATCCTTTTGATATCTTTATGCAACTTTCTCTCCTACAGCCACCTCTATTTTATCTTATAGTATACTCTTCTCGCAATCTTTAGTCTTCCTGATATCCTACTCTTCCTAATGGCCTCAATACTAAGGACTACATACTCAAACCTGTTACTCCTAACTTCTATCATAGTTTCTCTTACTATACCCTATACTCTAACCATTTATGAACATTATTCACTTACTGAACCTCACCACCCCCATCAACAAACTCAATCTGCTTCTCACTTAAACACCTTCAACCATATAAACATAACCTCCACTTCTATCTATATACTACCCAAATATCATAGATCCAACCATGTTAGTTACTTTCAAAACAAAGAAACTTTAAATAACTATTACAAAATTCTAAAGATTATACAAGCACCTCAACAACACCCCCTATTAGATGGCGACATTCATCCAAACCCTGGCCTCAATAACAACATTGTCAATGACCAACTCAATCCAACTTCTCATACTATAACTATCACAAAAAGACCCACTAACTCTCTCCTGATAGCACACCTCAACATTCGTAGCATTAACAATAAAATTTCACAACTTCATGCACTCCTAGAAGTGCACTGATTTGATATCCTCTGTATTACAGAAACTTGGCTAAAGCCCTCAACTCATGACCATGAAATTACCCCTCCTGGATACAACATCCTAAGATGTGACTGCAAAGCCAAAAGGGGTGGGGATGTAGCCATTCTCTATAAAACCGAACTTCAGGTCACACCCTTCAAAGTGCTCCTACCCTTAGATACAAATGCAGAAACCCTTACTGCCAAAGTTCAAGTTAACAACTGTACATCTATTTACCTACTTTGCTGCTATCTTCCCCCTGGTAATATCATCAATATTCTTGAAAACATCCTTAATTGCCTCTCTACTCACCTACCTCAGGATACCATAGTGCTAGGTGACTTTAATATAGACTGGGCCACATGTAACTCCCCTAATTCTATGACCCACATAAATCTATATGGCTTTTCCCAAACAATAACCACCCCTACTAGAATTCACAAACCAGACAGTATAGAAATCATCCTAGACTGGATCCTTGTCAACAGCCATCCTGACAAATATAAATCAGGTACCCTTCCAGATGACATTAGTGACCACGCTCTAACCTACATAATTAAACAAAAAACCCATAGCCCCAACTCAAATAACTTCAAAACCTCACAATCTAAAAAACGCTTTTTTCCAGAGAGCTTCCAGAATGAACTTAAGGCATGTAACTGGTCACCACTACACCATTTTCAACTTGATGAAGCGGTGACCTACTTTAATACAAAATTCCTACAAATCCTAGAATACCATGCCCCCTCTCGCTCTACCCATATAAGAACCAAAATTGCACCTTGGCTCACTAAAAAAAACAAGCAAAATATCCTTCTATGTAACAAAATCTGGGCCAAATGGAGATCCTCCAAAAACCCATCAGACCACCTTTACTTTAAACAGCTAAGAAATGCCACCAAAAAAGAAATTCTGCTTGATAAAAAAACTATTACCTTCACCTCCAACAAACCCACCAGCAAAAACCACAAAAGTGTTGGTCAGGCATTAACAAACTACTTAAGCCAGGGCACTCAAACTCCTGCCCCATCAGGTATCTCCCATAACAACCCTAAGCTAATTGCTGATGCCTTTAACAACTACTTCATTGAAACCATTCAAACTCTAGCTAAAACAATATCACCTGTTAAGCACTAACCCATTAATCACCACAAACAGCCCAGTTCCCTCCTTTCATTTACAACCCATACCTACATCCTTCTGCACCCTCCTTCAAAAACTCAAACCATGCACCCCTTTAGCTGATGGTCTACCAGCCGAATAACTGCAAACAACAGCGAAAGCCATTGCCTATCCCATTTCCATCCTTATAAATAGAACAATTACAGAAAGCACAATTCCTTCCATCTGGAAAGTCTCTCATATCATCCCTCTACATAAGGGTGGTACTTGTACTGAGATTTCTAACGTCCGTCCAATTGCCTTACTCTCTCCAATAGCCAAAATAATGGAAAAATGCATCCATCAACAACTACTTGACCACCTTCACCATAATAACTTACTTGCTAACTGTCGGCATGGTTTCAGGCCATTTCATAGTACCTCCACTGCCCTACTATCCTTTTCTGACTGTATAAACAAACATCGTAACAAAAACTCTCTTTCTTCTGCTCTGTTTATTGACCTTTCAAAAGCTTTCGACATGGTTAACCATCACCTACTTATGGACATATTAAAAGCCCTATCCCCTTGACCCACAGGCATTACTTTAGTTTAAATCCTACCTAGAAAATAGACAGCAAGCAGTACTCTGGGATAATAACCTATCTCTGCACCTCCCTGTTAACATTGGAGTACCTCAGGGCTCTATTTTAGGCCCTCTTCTCTTCTCAGTTTTTATTAATGATTTAAATACCAAAATTCCACAAGCCACCTGTATACAATATGCAGATGATTCTACTTTAATATGTTCAGCTGAGTCCCATACCTCTCTCCAGACCCCCACCCAAACAGTATTTAATCTTGTTGAAAACTGGTTCATGCAACATTGCCTTCTTCTTAACCCCAAAAAAACAAAATTATTGCTTTTTGCTCCTACTCAAAAGTCTGCACAATTTCACTTCACAGTAACCTCCAACAATGGAACTATCATAACTACAGACACTACAACCCAACTCCTAGGAATTATAGTAGACCACAACCTTAGCTATGATGATCATATTAATACTACTATAAAATCTGTCAACAGAAAACTTGGCTACCTTTATAGAATCAAACCCTTCCTTACACCAGAAGCTAGAACTACTATAGCCCAGACCCACCTTATCTCTACCCTGTTCTACGCTTCTGCCATTTATACCAATCTATCTAAAAGCAACCTTAGCAAACTTGCAACCAGCTATAACAACATTGCCAGATTTGCCACTGGTACCCCTTTCAGAACCCACCACTGTCTCAACCTCAAACAACTAGGATGGTTAGAACTACAGAACCACCTACTTTATCAACAATACACCATCACCCAAAAGATCCTTTACCACCCCAAGAATACCCCAATTCTCACTAATCTGATTACCAGATATAAAAATCTGCCAACACTACGCTCAGCTAATAAGCTTCTAGTTTCCACTATTAAATCAAACAACCAGGCAGGGGAGTCACTATTCACTAACACAGTGGGAAAAACCTGGAACCTGCTTCCAAAGGAACTCACATCTCTTTCTTCCACACTGCTTTTCAAAAAATACCTTAAAGAATACTTTACTACACACTGGCTATGTCCCTGCTCTAACCCTGACTAATATCTAAATCCCCATCTCACTCTCCCTAGACTTTTCTGCTCTGTTGTTCTTTTACGTTTACCTGTGTTAACCAGTAACCTTGCCTCTAACTAGTATTTAACAAGATTTCCTTCCTAGTACTTTAATAAAGTTTTCTTATTCTAAATATGCTATCCTCTACTGTACTAGATATAAATTATAATGTCTGTACATCTGTGAAAAAAATGTCTGTACATCTGTAAAAAAAAATAATATATATATTTTTAACTTTTTATTTCTGTTTGCTATTTGCATGTAATTATATATGTCACTGCCTATGCTTGGAGCTTTTCTCCCAGGGCCTCTACTGAAAATGGACATATATCCAGTTAGTCTAGCCCGGTCAACAAATGTAAAATAAATACAAATAAATAAATTTTACTGCACAATTAAAAATATAAACTTTTTATTTTTTCAAAGGATACATTAATACAAATTCTCTTACTCGATCAAATTGCTAAGTTCCAAGTAGTAGTACTTATAAACTTTTCATTCCTTTTGTTCATGATTATTAAGGTGAGAGACTGAGCAGTATGAAAGATGCATTTTGCATGCAGTCATCACTTGTGATGCATATCAAGGCCTACAATACATAATGTAGATGTTCAGCTTTCTGTACAGTCAAACATTTGTACACATCAGCTATTATAACCACAGATGGCCAGATGCTCTACTTTGTTCAAAAGGATCTTAAAAAAGGCTGATTCTAATGTGACTGGCACTTTATATGTGGAGAAAAAAATGAGATGACACTCGAGCAACCATATAAGTGTAACTATTTGCTTTATTTTAAAATGTAAGCACAAATATATAGATATATACATATATAAAGCAAACTAAAAAAAATTTACACAGACTTCAAAATGTACATGTAGATGCAAGACAAAGGCAAACGTGGACATGGGATCGCATTCTCTTGTGCCTGTTCTGCCTCCAAAGCACCACCTGGGGGGAGAGAACCAGGCTGTCAATAATTCAAGCAGCTTTGAAAACCAGACCTCCCCTACTCCAGTTAATTAAAATACCCTGAAATGTATACCTCATAGTATTTAACAGTACAAAACCATTTAGTATTACTGCAGTTTCAACAGGAAGCTTCTTTTCTAATGGTGAAAGGCAGTTAGCAGCATTAGGCAATCTAGTGAGTTTCTAATTCTCAATATTCTGCCAAGGAACTGCAAACACAGTGTACTGGTGAAACTGACACATGGATCACATCAATGTACACATGGAATGTTTCTGGATCACGTGTACATAATGAGGAATGAAGATGCCATTGATGACAGGAAAAAAAAACAGAATTGCCTTACAGTATTTTACAATAATTTTACAGGGTCACCAATGATGATTCAGTAATATACCAACAAGAATCAGAAGTACGTTTTTTTTTAAGTCACTGTGAGAAAGAAGTGAACACTTTAGTAAGCGATTGAAATCAGCTGTTTTAATTAAATTTTGAATATATTATTAGCTGGGGCACTTAACCACCTGAGATTGTGCCTCTCTTTGGGTACATTACTGTTTCTCACTATACAACCTACCGGCCACAAATAATCAAGCTCTACAATCACAGATGAGTGGAAGTATATATACTTTGGCTCTAATTATACATATATGGATGCTAGAAGTGAAGAAAAAAAGAAAATGCCTTAAATAGATTTTAACCAATGTTTTCTGGAATGCAAGCACATCTCTCTCAACCTCTTAGAGCAAGAAATCTGGACAAAGCCACCAATAATGGGGGGACAAAGGCACAAAAATATGGACACTTTTAAATATTGCTCTTGCAAACTTAGAGAGCTGATAATCTAATGGGTTTTGCATTATCATGAATTTTCTGAAGAATATGAAGTCTGAAACTCAAATGCCTGCCATCATTTTCTGAATTCAGTCCTCAGTGATTTGCCAGAAAAACCACAGTTTTTGGAGAAACAGGCCAAAACTATGGGGCAAAAACCTGGACAATTCAGAGGTATGAATGCAAATATGTTACCAAAATATACCATAAAGAGAAACAATTTATGGGCTACCATGAGGCACACAGCATTTAAACAGACCAGGTTTTATTTGTTTCAGTGGCACAGTTGACAACTAAGAATCACGTTATGTGAGTTTTATATGAGTTACCACTAAAAGCATTTTATCATTTGCTGAAATGCTGGCGTTTATTTTCAAGTGTGGTACAGTTTGTCAAATTATGTAATGGTTAAAGTTCATTAGATTGACAGTTACATAATTCAAGGGTTTTTGCCCTTTATTCGAGTTTGTGTAACCTTGGCGTTAGAAGTGTGGGGGCACAGTCTCCATGTCAGATGGTGTGGTGGGTGAAGCACCCCATGTAAAAGTTTTTTTGTTTTACATTTGGTAATCACAAATGTAACCTATTGGTTTTCATTTGCGATTACTTTTTTTCCAATAATTTTAGTGGCAATTAATGGTAATCTCCAATGAGTTTTTTCAATGTTTTGTGTTTTGATCAAACTCACCAGTAATTATTCATTATAAACTCATTTTACATAGCAGAACTTCCACTTCAGATGCTTAGCAAGCTCTCATCATTGTACGCTTTCTGTAAAATCTCATACCTCCCCTCCTGTGAACCTAATAAATCATTTCTTGTGCACAAGTTTGTGCAATGCCACTTTGAAAGTGAAAAGTGTCCCACAAAAGCAGTGATTTTTGACACTTCAATGGCACAACTAGTAATGCAGGCAAGAGAGTATCCTGAAAGACATGGGTTCAAGCCCGAAGACAGGCACTATTTTCACATTTTTGCTAGTAGAAGTTTCAAAAATATGTACATTTTCACTTCTGGTGACTCTAATAAAGCAATGTTCTTGTTCTGAACTTTTTTTTTGTCTGTCCCTCTTATAAGCATGTATCTGTGTGATGTCTCTCAAGTAAACATGCAGGTGTGTAAGGCTTTATATACCAAAAACTTCATTTTCTGATGAATGACACATTACTGATGCACCTGCAGGCACTGCCAGTCTAAACCTAATCCAGACCACTGACTTTTATACATGAACCCTTTACATTTTCACTGGTGCCCTGGAATCTAGTCTGGTCCCAGAGATCACCATTTCCAGCAGTATAATGTGTACACCTGTTGTGACAATCACTCATCACTCTTCCTGTAAGTGACAGGGTCTCTAGTACAAACCATCAGGGAAGTCTTAAGAGGATGCTAATGTGAAAATCATTTCATAATTTAACATTACTCTCTTTTTTTCGTGCAAAAGGATTCCAGCTCCTGCACATTTTTATTGCACGCTATCCTGGTGTATGCTTCAAAATTAGGATGTACATCAAGGGAATTAGCACAATACAGAAACCTCAGTGCTTGTATAAATATAATCCATCAGTCTCATGTCTTGCTCAAAAAAGAAAGTTTATATAGCTTTTTTATTATTTTCCAGCAATAGTATGACAATCTCAATACTAGATTCAGGTGAAACACAGACTAGTCTGAGGAGCTGAGTTAATATTATATCATTCAAATGAATCTGAATTACACTTACCTGAAGTGTAAGAACACAACCTGGCATTTCTAGTTTAATACATTTAAAAATCATCTGACCCCTTCACCCCAACATCAAGCGTTTATTGCCCTATTGTCCTTTTCTTTCTTGCCTTGTTCCAGTATATAGGGATACCATGAGAAGAAGGCAAGAGCCATTGAAAGCAGCTGTAAGTTGGAAGATGTTAAGATATTCTTTCTGTATGATCTTAACACTGTCAGCCTGCTTTCCAAAAAAAACAGTGTGCAGGATCCGCTATGTTGAGCCAGTGGTGGGTGTAGCATTCCAAACATCTACACTACTTGGTTGCAGTGAAGTGATCACTCTGGTAAGCTTTCATTCCACAAAATTACCATGCATAGAATTGAATTTCCATGTCTTCCTTCAGGTTGGACTCCTGCTGTGGGACACTGCCAGCACTGTTCCCCTAGGATGGACAAGTCACACTTGACTACTAATTTTCATCTCTTTACAGTCAGTATTTCCAGCTCTGGGTCACTGGCACCTAGTCAAGGGCAACACCTCTACATTGTGGAGCCAAGCACTTAATACTGACTCCTTCTAAACTAGTGACTGATAATGACTCAGTGCACACCTACTCAAAGTTTACAATGGCATAGCAACTTCAGAAATTCAAACAAAGGTTGCTGGCATATGGTTTAGATTCTAGTCTGTTTGCTTCATCCTGGGATAACAGAAAACTTGACAGCAATGTAGAGATACCTTTAAATTCTGACTCCAAGCCATTTCTGTTTGCAGGATACATCACTACATCTTTACATATTTTGAAGCATTAAGTACATTATGGTGAAAGGAGAGACTGGAACGTTTCCTGTAAAAGTTCCAATTTCCTATAAAGTATACAAATCAAACAGAGCATAAGTCTATGGAGGGGACATATACCTCTGAAACAGAATTTCTGACTTTCATTCTTATTTGTTTTTTCTGCCAGTTTTCAGACTATTAAACCAAATCCAAATTAGTGCATTCAGAAAACAAATGACCACTAGGCTGTCAGCTAGTTCTGTGGCCGTGACAACAGCAGAACACTACCATGAAGAACATGTCATGTTGAATCATGCAGAGGTGGGGATTAGACGCTTTGTAAAATCTGGGCATTTGATAGTTAACAAGAGTGCATTCCACTTTTTCTTACTGAATTTGTGCCCATCAGCAGCAGCTTTTTAAAGAGATGTCTTATAGTACATACCGTAATTGATAAAAAAAAAATCTACACGCAACATAATTCATGAAGCCAAACATTTGCGAAACAAACAACAGTTCCAACTGAAACAAGACAGGTACTGCTGAAAACTGGAAGGAACTTTTCCCCTTCATTTGAGGTACAGTGACCTCAGACCTGACTATATTTGCCAGGGATGGGAGGCACTTCCCTTTGTATGGGGATAAGGGAGGCTTTGCCTTCTTGTGGAAGTGCCATTTGAGGTTTTCAGCTTTGGCATTGTTATTCGGCCATCTTGTTTTTCACTGACATCATAGACCCCCTATTTTACTGCTGCTGTAAATGCAGCTCTTGTACTTACAGTCAGAGATCCAAATGCCATTTGCTACTGTCACCACATCCTAGTATTTCATTAAGTCAGACTGGCCACTGATTCTCAGAAGCATAGACTAGTCAGTGTTCCTCATAAAATGAATATCCCCATCGGCTGCCAGCAGTAAAAATGTATACTACCTATCAATAAAACAAATGACAGGGGAAAGATGAAAAAAAATAATACATACCAAGGTACAACATGGCTTCTCTAATTTCATTTTTTTCAATTCAGTAAACAAACATGTTCTTAACAATAAAGTAACAGAAAAAAATCCCCTCAATTATTTACAAGACTTGGTTTTAAAAAAATAAATAAGGTTCTCTGAAACCAAATGTTTGCAATGCTAGTTATTAGCAAACCGTTTTAAGTAAAAAGCCCAGTGATATCAGTACTTTAAAAGCCCTTTGCTGCAAATTCGCCCACCCCATAAAATGTCTTTGCAACTTATCACAGTGCTCATCATGTCCTCACATATTTTCTACAATATTGACGCTTCTCTGTGCATTTCTGAATGTCACATTTTTTCCGTTTTATTTTGCACTGTGAATTCTGGAATTGTTTTCCCTCACAAAGTCCTTTATAATTTTTTGGCTACTGGCTGTCCTCAGTTGCGGGATCACCTGGCCGTGCCTCCTGAGTTCCTTCAATCTCTTCTGGAATGTCTTGCATTCTTTGATACTCTGAAAAGAAAAAAATCAAATAGTGTACTTCACATATGAGAGTTTTCCACTCTAGACATAAATGAACATTAGTAATGAAAAAACTACATCAGAAAAAAATGTCCATTTATCATTTTTTGCCTTAACATACTAGCACTACATGTCAATAATTTGTAATCATAGTAAATGGAGTTAACATACTTTTTTAAACAAATGTGTAGTGTTTAATGAATATGTCACTGTTAAAATAAGCTTCATCAATTATGCTTATGGCACATCATCAGATTAAATTCCATTAAATTAAAATCTTTACAAACTAGAAAGAGATCCATCTTCCACTGAAAAGCTAGACATGCTATGCAGTGGAATCTATATTAACAGAATGGCTTTTTCTACTTTTTTCTCTTTACCATCTTCACTTATTTTTCTTTAAGATGTCTCACTCCATTCTCATTCACTGCATACAACAGTGTTACTTTTCAATCATTTTTTAGCTTTGCACAGTCTGACAACTACATTATTTGATGGAAACGATCAAACTGACATTATAAATTACAGTCCATTTGGCTGACATGACTTCTCTCAGTTTGACTCACTGTATTAATATTAACATTATACACCAACATATGTGTTGTTTTGCTTCTGGTTATTAGACATAAAACTTTACACACTGGGCACACAAGTCCATTTACCTATTCGTGTACAAAATGCCTGTATATTCCCTGAGTTGTCTATTTTGACCCAGGTACATGGATGCAACTTATCTGCTAAAAAACAAAGTTAATCAGAGAACAGGTGGAAGAATTTCAAGCAACCATACTTACCTTTTTAACAGGTCCACTCTGCTGATTTCAGGTATCCTAATTTCCTCAACATATTGTGCCACATACTCATACAGTAGAAGACAGCAGCTATGTGGTTGAACTAATGCAGCACTACTTTTGGCCGCAGGGCTTTTTTATCTGATGGTGCACACCATAGTACTCCAGGACATTATTTGCTATGACATTAGTTTGGAAATGTGCAAATTCTACTGCAGACAGCTGTCAGCAATACCTAATTTTTGCCTGCAGCAGTATCCCCTAACCTCTGCCAATGCTTGTCAAACAGTACAAAAACTGCACCACCCTAGACAAATGTGATAAGATGGCTACTGACAGCTCACCCCGTCCCCAAAACCTCCCTCCATCCTACATCTGGCATTTTTGCTCTACCATGCTAAACAAATTTGGATAACCTCCATCACAAAATGCATCACTTGTCCTTCAAATTAGATTTTTAATTCAGAGCCTATTTTCATGAGCTGGTCGTAGCTCAAGTGGATGTAAAAGATCCCACACCATTTACTGAAAAGAGTAGGGGAATTTCTCTGGCCGGTACAAATACCACTGGCCTAGTGGGACTAGCCCAGTGAACGAAGAATAAAAAAATGAATACACAAGTAAATAAAACAAAATGAAACACAAATGGACATATTCCTTTTCTGTTAACAGACCAGAATATCCACATTAACTAAGGACAAAACAGAAAAAAATCCAACCTAACAGAAAAAAGTCCAAAAACATAAGCACTCAACTATAACACAATCAGCTGTGATCTAGAAGATGAGGATGTATTTTTGTTGGGGAACGTCTTGTGGAGCATCTCTTGATTGGCTGCTCCCATCTCAAGTTTCTCATTAAATAAAGTCTTTTTTATTAAGTCAAATCAGCTCTGTCAAGGTAAGTTTAATAAAAATGTAATGTGACACCTGTGTGTTTCAGATAATGGCAGATGAAACTGAAAAAATTGACTTTGAAGGAGGAAATGATTAATGGTATCAAACAAGAGGTGAAGGCTCATCCATGACTTGTGATAATACTAAAAACTGATCTGACTTATGGTTGAAGAAGTGGGATCCATGTTGGAAGGGATCAATTGAGACTTGTGGCAATTAACAGCAATATTGGCTGGACATGTAAAACATTTGGAAATAGCTGAAGCTCAGGAACGTCAGTGATTGCAAGTACGACATGCCACGATTCTTGAGAAGGCACTGGAGCTTGTTAGAGATTTGGGATAGATGGAGCTACAACTGGTTTTAATGGAGAATAAGGCTCACAGAAGGACTTTGTGACTGGTTGGCATGCTACAAGGACAAGGAGGAGTCAGCATGTTGGACTTTTTTAAAACCAAGACGGTACTGAGGACTGGTTTCACGAACACTTCTCTAGGAGTTCAGAAAGTGGGTTGATTGCCAATTGACTCAACTTGAAGGAAAGTATGGAAATCCAGGGTTATTCTGGTTCAGTATATATCATGCCATGGAAAAAACAGGTCACGTAGCAGTTATAGCAACAGGGAAGGTAATTTACTGTAGATTGATAACCCAGTCACAAAGATCATGACTTTTTTGATTAAGGATTACGTGATGGAAATTAAACTACAAACTGACTTCATCTCCTGTACTGAAGATGTTTTTTTTTTTCTCAGATGGAATGGTTATGTTTACTAGTAGAGAAGAGATCACAGCCAAATTGGGGAGAATCTGCAAACCCAGTCAAAGTGGATAACGAATAAAAGTGAAAAGGAAGATTGTTTTGTATGATGTAGTTATGGCATGATAGCTGCACAGGCTGAACATTTCAACATAAATACACATGGAAGAGGGCTCATCTATGACACTAATGGTAAATAAGGAAGAGCAAACGTGTTCATATTTGTTTTAATGGGGAATTAAATAATAGTGCTATAATTCATTTAGATACTGATGTCTTACTGGAACTCCTCTATGGTCCTTTGTTGCCATAACTGCTGTAGAAAAGAGATAGCTGCTAACTTCAGTTTGTTCCCTAGAAACAGGGCATTCCAAGAAGGGAGTAACAATCCAGAAATCTATATACTCAGAACAGACAATGGCTAGAGACCATTAGATAGCCTACCACATGGGATAGGAATAGGGTGGGATGAGACAGGGGAAGAGGATGGGCAAGGGGTGAGGGTGCTAGCTTAGTCATGGTAGACTGAAGGTTGGGGTGGCTTAGACCCAGAGTCTCCACACATTAGCTCTCCTTTTCCCTGCAATATTTGATTTTCACTGGCCTTTGTGTTTTTGACTTGCTGACCAGTTGTTTGTCATCTGTAAAGGACTGGTGTTTGTAAGTGTAACTGAAATAGGAAGGTGGATGACTTGCTTCGCTCATCTTCCTCATTTCATCTGACTCTGAAAGTTTTTATGTCCAAATACTGAAAATGAAAACTTTTTAACTCATTCCCTCTAGTACAGGTCTTTTGAATGTGTACCTTGAGCTCCTAGTGGACTTGGCTTCAGTATTAAAAAAAAAAATAAGTTACCACCTTACAGTTCAAACAAATATTCATGTCTCTGGAACTGTGTTACTAGAAAACAGTAAATGACAAACTATTCAGGATAAATTCTCTTTATATTTGTGGCATTTATTCAGTTTGATGCTTTAAACTGGATTTTATAAGCCAAAATAAAGACAGTGAATATTAATTTTTTAATGTTGCATAAACAACTTGTGATACCTCAGTAACTACTCAAGCAAGACACATATGGCCAAGTAGGAGTTTCCTCATAGAGTTGTGAGCTTTCATATGAGGCTATGCAGTTCTCTCTGTGTTACCTGAATGTTGGGAGGGTGGCTTAATGGTTAAGGTGTTTGCCTTACAAACACGAGGTGCAGGGTTTGAGTCTCACAAGGGATAATTGGCTAGGCTTAAAATGGCTCACAAGGGCAGTTAGCTTAGTACTAAACTATGAACTATGATATTTAGTGAAATATAAAAATTATTGTAATACAAATAAACAATATACAAATAATACTCATTATCTCTTTAGCTGCATTAGACAGAGGTCAAATATCAACACAATTGCCTTTGCCATCATGCATGCTTTAAGATGAAATCTTCTGATACCTTGTATGTAAGCATGGTTTTGGAATTAATGCAAATATGAACAAGCAATATTTAATGCCTAGAGGCGTCAGTAGAAGTTAACTGCAGAAATGCCTGGAGGCGTACTTGGCTGTAATTAGTTAATAAGAGTGTGTTTAGTAACTGCCTCTTTACTTCTTTGACAATGGCTGAATTTGTAATCATCTACATCTAGAGATTACCACCTCAAAGTCACTACCCTGGAAGCTGCATCCACATTGGCACAGCTGCACATGATCAAGTGTTTACCCACCTTTTGGTCATTGTGGGTCAGCCTCAAAAGTTTTACCTTCAGGGTACTGTCTGGTACTGGTGGGTGCTGGGACCAGGCATGAATTTAAACCCTTTGGCAGTATCCAGAGAGATGAAAACAGGGTCTGAACTGAATTCTAATTTTTTACAATTTTTGGCAGGGTTGTTGAACTCTATAAAATCTGTCTAATTTCCTTGGAATTGGGGGGGGGGGTTGGGAGGGGTTAGTAGTCTAGTTCTAGTAAAACCACCAAAAAAAAGAATCCTTGAATTCTTCACAGGTATGTGGAACCTATGCAGTCTTTGGTCACTCCAAACTCAGAAGGTCCAAATACTGTTTGTTAGTAAGGTTGTTGAGCGTTGGCTAGCACATGTGATTAATTTTTTTTCTCTCATGCTACACTATGCACTTCTTTTTCCCAGAGTAAATCCAAGCTAGTTACCACTCTGCATGGAACTGCAGAACATCATATATGTACTCTGCAGCATTTAACTACAGCCAGTTGACTGCGCGCCATTGCCAAAGGTGCAGTATATATTTTACTGTATTATAACGTATAACTATAGATATAATAAAGTATTATATTGCACATTGTATCGTGCAGTATATCATTTAATGTTTTATAGCTTATAACCACTATCTTGCCCTGTAGAACAGTACTATCTGCCGTGCTGTTTGTTAGCGAACGCTAGAGAGTCATTGTGCTATTATCAATGACTTAAGAGCACAGTAAAGTGGACACTGTCCGTGTATGAGCTGTAATATTTATATATAACTTCTAGCCCCTGTTCCTAAACTTACAAGCGGCATGATACACTTTTTGGTCTCAGGGCTTGCCAAAGGTTAGGGAGAACTGTGTATGGGGAATTTCCATGTGCAATATCACCTAGACCCTATCACCTAATAAGTGATAACTAATAAGCGATACTAATAAGCGAAACGCCTCATAGTTTGGCTCCTGGGCTTACCGTGTCCTAGCTTCTAAGCTAGCATAGATTTGGCGCTTGGGCAAGAAGTATGATATAGCGATCGTGATAAAATAGCATGAATCTGGTATTATTAAAGGGGAGCTCTTAACATAACCCTGTCAGAGTCCTAAAGTGCCTAGCCGCCTCTCCTAATTTTTTACACTACTACTACTATATACGCTATTTTGGCCGTATTGCATACAATGTACTTGCTTAGTTTAATCACATGGAATCACTGCTTATTGCTTGATTAAATGCCAATAAGCCTTGCTATATGTCTATAAATCTGTAATGAACTGTTTTCCATCTGCTGGTTTGAACTTGAAAGCTGAGAACTACCAAACTGTATTTAATATGTCTGCTTGATTGCTAGAATTTGAATTGCTCTGTGTACTACCCTGTCTCTTAAATGTCTGTTTTCTTACACCTTCATTGAGTCTCTTGTCCCCACTGTTCATAGGTTTGAATCATCTATCCTGCACTAAAACCCTAAGAATCTACCTACCTGGTGAAAGGACCCACTACAAACAGACCAAACCAACTTCTCTTTAGAAAAAAGACTTGCCGTCCAGCTTAAGAACCCAGTTCTCTAGGAGGCAAGGAAGTATGTGTTAACCAACAGAGTAGTTCTTTTCAACACTTGCTTAATATCTAGTGCTTGTATGACACGCTACCTAGCCAGGATACCCAGCAGCCATACTCCCTTCTCTATTCCCTAAATACCTATACATATGTTTTTCTCATTTCTTACTCTTGTGCTGTCTCCTGTAATTAATCTACAGTAGCACTCGTAAACCCTTTAGCTTTTATCTCTGCTCCCTTGCGTCTGTTGCATTACAATATATGACCACTAGATGGCAGCCTAAACTAGGATAGCCCCTTGTACATCTATCCTTCCCTACTTATTTTTTTTTCCTTTGAAATAAAAGCTCTGTCTCAGGATTGAGCATTTCCCTCCTGCCCTATCTTTCCACTAGCTTTGCTCTCTGCAACCACTTACTTTCTCGACATTCTTTCCTCCTTTCTCTGCCTGTCCTTCCCAACTAAGGCACCAAGTAGTTAGCGGTTTGCTGATTGTTTCTCTCTCTTCCCTGACTTTCTCGGTTGCCTGTCTGAACCCGCTCCATTCGCCCTGCGGGCTCACTCCACTCCCCTACCCTACCCCCAATTCCCACCCACCCCCAGTGGTCCTAGCTATATACTTCCTGTAACCCCACCCCTTCATAGATTTTATCCTATCACACACAACTTCCACTTAATAGCCCTACCCCTTATATCTCAAAGTCCCTAATTAGATAATTGCTATTCCTGGAATACTCCCTCATCTCTCCCCACCCCTTCCTATTTTGCTTATATTCTACAGCTTCTCTCTTACAGCCACCTTAATCTCACATATATTGTATACAGCTTCTCTCTTACAACCTATTTTACTTTACTTAATTGTACACCTCCTCCCTCTACCTACTCTTCCTCTTTAAGCACTCCCTCCTTTCCCCCACCTGTAATTTACTTACTATACTCCTTTCGTGAATATACCCAAACTCCTTAACCTCATATCCTTATGGCCCTAACACACAAATCTATACTCACTAACATACTACTCTTAACTTCAACTCTTACTTCTCTCACAATACCATACAGATTAACCTTGTTTGAATACTCCTCTCTTCCTGAACACCACCATCCCTACCAGCAAACTCTACCAATTTCTCCCATAAACAACCACAGCCACAGTAACATTACCTCCTCTTCTATCTATATATTACCTAAATACCATAGAGCTACCCATGTTACTTACTTCCATATAAAAAAATGCCCAAACAATTTCTACAAAATCCTTAAGTTTATACAATATCCTCACCAACATCCCCTATTAGATGGTGATATTCATCCTAACCCAGGCCCCAATACTGACATTCACAATAACTTACACAACCAAACACCTCCTCCGATCACTACTTTAAATAAACCCTCTAACTCCCTCCTAATAGCTCACCTTAACATCCGTAGCATTAACAATAAAATTACCCACCTACATGCACTCTTAGATGTGCACTCATTTGATATTCTCTGTATTACAGAAACATGGCTAAAGCCCTCAACTTTGGACCAAGAGATTACCCCTCCTGGATATAATATCTTGAGACTTGACCGTAAAACCAAAAAAGGTGGAGGTGTAGCCATACTATATAAATCTGAACTCCAAGTTTCTTCCTTCAATGTGCTCCTACCATCAGATACCAATCCAGAAACTCTTAGTGCCAAACTTCAAATAAACAACTCCAAATCTATCTATCTAATCTGCACATATCTCCCCCCTGGAAACAATATCAACACTCTTGAAAACTTACTTAGTTACCTCTCTACCCACCTACCTCAGGAAACCATTGTATTAGGTAATTTTAATATAGACTGGGCTACCTGCAGTTCCCTTAATCCTCCCAATCATATAAATCTTTATGGATTCTCACAAATCATAACCACTCCTACTAGAATCCATAAGCCAAGCAGCAAGGAAACCACTCTAGACTGGATACTTATAAACAGCCACCATGATACTTATAAACCAGGAACCCTTCCTGACGATATTAGTGACCACATGCTAACCTATATTATTAAACAAAGAATCCATAGCCCTACTACTAATAATTTTAAAACCTCACGTTCCAAAAAAATTTTTAACCAAGAGAGCTTCCAAAATGAACTGAAATCATGTGACTGGTCACCTATGTCTCATCTTCCACTTGATGATGCAGTGACCTACTTTAACACTAGATTCCTTCAGATCCTAGATTACCATGCCCCCTATTGTTCTTCCCGAATAAGGACCAAAATTGCCCCCGGGCTCACTAAAGAAACTAGGCAAAAGATCCTATTCAGAAATAAAATTTGGGCCAAATGGAGAATCTCTAAATGTCCATCAGATCACCTTTACTATAAACAGGTAAGAAATGCAACCAAGAAAGATATTCTCAAAGACAAAAAACACTATTACCTTCACCTCCAACAAACTCACCAGCAAAAACCACAAAAATTCTGGTCTGGCATTAACAAACTTCTTCAGCCAGGCCACTCTAAAACTCCTGCCCCAACAGGTTTCAACCAAAATAACTCCAACCAAATTCCGGATGCCTTTAATAACTACTTTACTGAAGCCATTCAAACCCTAGCCAATACTTTACCACCTATTACCACATCCCCATTAAATACCACAAAGACTCCATCTCCTACCTTTCAAATACAACCGATACCTACATCACTCATTTGCAAATTCCTTCACTAAAACCATGCACCCCTTCTGCTGACTGTCTTCCAGCTGAATACCTGCAAATAGCAGCAAAAGCTATTGCATATCCTATCTCCATCCTTATAAATAGAACAATTTTAGAAAGCAAAATCCCCTCCATTTGGAAAGTATCCCACATCATCCCTCTACATAAGGGTGGGTCATCTACTGAACTCTCCAACTTTCGGCCTATCACCTTACTGTCTCCAATTGCTAAGATAATGGAAAAGTGCATACACAAACAACTACTTACCCACCTTCTCCAAAATAATCTACTTGCCAACTGCCAACATGGCTTTAGGCCTTTCCATAGCACAACAACTGCCCTTCTGTCCTTTTCTGACTCCATAAACAAAAACCGTAACAATAACACTTTTTCCTCTGCATTATTTATTGACCTTTCAAAAGCCTTTGATATGGTCAACCATAATATCCTTATAGACATTCTAAAAGCCCAATCTCTTGACCCACAAGCATGAAATTGGTTTAAATCCTATCTGGAAAACAGACAACAAGCAGTATTGTGGGATAATAATCTTTCAAAATCCCTTCCTATGAACACTGGAGTACCCCAAGGCTCTATTTTAGGGCCTATACTTTTCTCACTGTTTATCAATGACCTACATGCCAATATTCCTCAGGCCACCTGCATACAATATGCAGATGACTCCACATTAATTTGTTCAGCTAAGTCCATAACCTCTCTGCAGTCTCTCACCCAAACAGTATTTAACAGTGTTGAAAATTGGTTTATGCAACACTGCCTCCTCCTGAACCCCAAAAAAACAAAGTTATTACTCTTTGCTCCAACTCATAAATCACCTCAACTGCACTTCACATTAACCTCCAACAATGCTACCAACATAGCCCCAGACACTTTAATCAGTCTTCTAGGAGTAACAATAGATAATAACCTTACTTTTGATGATCACATTAACTCGACTATAAAGACAGTCAACAAAAAACTAGGCACTCTTTACAGAATCAAACCTTTTCTTTCCCCTTCAGCCAGAATAACTATTGCCCAGACCCACCTTATGTCTACCCTGTTCTATGCTTCGGCAATATATACCAATCTATCAAAAAACAATCTCACCAAACTTTCCACCAGTTACAATAACATAGCCAGATTTGCCACTGGCACCACCTTTAGAACTCACCACTGTCTTAACCTAAAACAACTGGGATGGCTAGAACTGCAGAACCAACTACTTTATCAACAAATTGTTATCACCCAAAAAATCCTTTACCACCCAAACAATACCCCTATCCTCACTAACCTGATTTCACCCTACAAAAATCTTGCTATGCTACACTCATCGAATAAGCTTCTAGCTTCCACTATTAAATCAAATAACAAAGCAGGAGATTCACTTTTCACCAACACAGTAGGGAAAATCTGGAACCAGCTTCCTACTGAACTTTCCTCCCTTGCTTCCACTATTCTGTTTAAAAAACATCTGAAAGAATATCTTACAACTCACTGGCTGTGTCCCTGCTCTAACCCAGACTGATCTCTTTCACCTCCTGCTCTCTCTATACTTTTCTACTCTTCTGTTTTATCTCACCTATCTCTATTTCCAAAAAAAAAAAAAAAAAAAATTCATGTTTTTAGTTTACTGTATTTAATCTTAGCTTAAAGCTACTAACTTACTCTGTAAACATTTTTTTTCTACCTATCTAGCTAATGCACAATGTAGCTAATGTACTGTAATCCACTTGACTATTACTATATATTGTATTATTTACTCTCTGCAGATGCTTGGAGCTTTTCTCCCCAGGCCTCTACTGAAAATGGACATGTATCCAGTTAGACTAGCCCGGTCAACAAATGTAAAATAAAATAGTATTGAACATTTCATTAGATTACCACTTAAGTCTTTTCTCAATAAGATGGGGGTTTACCCCAAAAGAAAAAAATCTTTCAGGCGGGAATATTATGAAAAGATCTCCTGGTCATCCAAATTATAACTTAAGGGGAAAACTACTGAGAAGTGTAAGCATCTCAACATCTTCCAAGAAGAAATCTGACTCATTCCCCAGGAAGGTAAGCAACTCTTTTCTGATTTTCAGGTTGTACGTTTGAAGAGCAGAAAAATGATGGGAGCTTTGCCAGGCAGCAAATAATTTCTCAGCCTTCAAAAGTCCTGCAAGGGCAAGTCCATCTGAGGCAAGGATGCCTTTGAAACCAGCAAAGTGGTCAGTGTGCACTGCTCATATACATGATCCTCAGGGAAAAGAGACATTATCAGCAACAGCAACCCCCTTTTTCCCCATTTTCTACATGGGTTTGGGGTGTCACGTTAACTGTGGCCATCTCTCTCTCTCAATTCAATGCCGCATTCCTGCCTTCTTCAACACTCATGCCTGACTTTCACATATCTTCTCTCACACAGTCCACTCACCTCTTTGCATAATGCCTTCATTTCATCTTACTTTCTTCCTGTCAGTCCCAAATCTTCTTCACCAGATTGATCGTCTTCTGCATTTCTGCACGTGTCTGACCACCATAATCTGTTCTCCTTGATCTTTTCTGCAATTGGAGCTACTTTGACGTTTGCTCTTATGTCCTCATTTCTTCAACTGTCCCACAGGGTACATCCTACCACCCTTCTCAGGCATTTCATTACCATCGCCTCTAGCTTCCTCATCTTTTCTGTCTTTACTGCCTAGATTTCTGTACCATACTGTAATATTGGTCCCACCACTGTCTTGTACATTATATTTTGGCTTCTTTGGCATTCTTTTGTCATACACTACACCTGACACTCTATGCCAGTTGGCTGCAGTCCCTCTGATTCTAGCTTTGACCTCTTCATTCAGACTTCCCTTCTCCACAACCACCCCTCCCAGATACTTGAAACTGTTAACCTGTTCCACTGTATTCCCTTCTATCTCAGTTCTCAGCTTCTTTTGATTTCCCCAATTTGCTGCCATTATCACGGTCTTATTTTTACTTAGTTTCATCCCATGTGCCTTCAGCTTTGCATTCCATTCTCCTACCCTTTGCTGAAATTCTTGCTCAGAGTCTACCTGTAATGGCACATCATCTACATACAGCAACTTTGTTGATCTGTCCCCTCCAAACTGTTTACTAATGTAGTCCATCACCAGTAAGAACAGCAGTGGACTTAGAGCTGAACCCTGGTGCACACCCACTGGAAACTCCCTCTGTGAGACTGAACACTGTTCGTACTTGAGTCATTGGGTCCCTGTACATAACCTGCACTAATTCTTCCAATGTTTCTGGACTTTGAACCAACACATTACTGCTTAAATCAACTTTCTTGGGACCTTGCCATAGCCTTTCTTCAAGTCTAGGAATGCCCAGTTGGATGCTTTCCTCATCTCTAGCTTCTTCTCAACTATCTGTCTCACTGCAAACATCAGGTCAGTTGTGCTGCATCCTGATCTCAATCTGAGCTGCTCATCTCTCATCTTACTTTCTACTATGCATATCTGTTTATCAATCACTCTTTTCAGAACTTTCATGCAACATGATGGGAGTTTGATACCTCTGTACTGTCCACAGTTGTGGAGGTCTCCTTTGTTCTTGTACACTGGCATGAGTATACTTATTCTCCAGTCATCAGGAATACGCGTCTCTGTCCACACTGCTATGAGTACCCTTACAAGTCATTTCTCCCCTATCTCACCCAGCATCTATAGTATATCTGCTGTGACCTCATCTGAGCTTGCTGCTTTCCCCGACTTCATTTTCCTTAGTGCTATTCTTACTTCTTCTAGGGTGGGCTCCTCTTCTTCTCTCATAATAGGTTGCATCTGGGGCAGTACAGTTTTTGTGGGGTTTTCTTCATTCAGAAGCTGCTGGAAGTACTCCTTCCATCTGCTTTTGGTGTGCTGTGGACTGGTGAGCAGGTTGTTGCTGGCATCCCTTATGAAGGGTATCTGACTATCTTCTTTATCTTTCTGACCTTGCCTTGCAACCTGACATAGTTTCTTTGTGCCACCTACCGAGTCACTTTCCAGAAGCTGGTAGAGTGCCTTAGATGCTGTTCTTTGCTACTGCAACTCCTTTCTTAGCTTCTTTGTTAGCCAACCAGTACTCTTTACTAGCTTGGGCCATCTTCGCTGTCTCCCATCTTTTTCCTGCACTCCTTTCTTTTGATGACTCCCCTGCACTTCTACATTCCACCACCAGCTTTCCTTATGTACCTTATTTCCACACCTGACTTGGCCGCATATCGGTTCTGTAGTCCTCACAAATGCTATTTTGAAGTGCTGCCATTCGTCTTCAACTCCACCTAGTTCCTCCTGTTCTTGGGATGCTAGAGCCTGAGTAATTTCTTGAACTGTTGTACAGTACTTTCTCTCCAGTCAACTTCCAAGTCTTCAGCCTGGTCTCTATTGACCTTAGAGCCTTTTCCAACCACTGCTTAAAGCCAACTGTGGCAATCGGTGGTTTATGCTGTGGGCCAACTATTTCACTAGGGATAACTTTGCAATCACTGATTCTACTCTAGTGTCTTTTCCTTACTAGGAGGAAGTCTACCTGAGCTGCATGCTGGCCACTCTTGTACGTGATCTTGTGACTGTCTCTGTTTCTGAACCATGTGTTGGCTACTATCAAGCCATTTTACCAGACAGAAGTCTAGAGTGGCTTCTCAGTCTTTATTCCTGTAGGGTTGCCACCTTTTCAAATGCCCAAAGTGGGACATTTTTGGTACAAACATCAGATTTAGTAGGCCGAAACATACCCACAGCCAGTACAAAGGACAAAACTTCAGTTTTTTTCCTAAATAAAAGCTTATTCTTGCAGCATTTTAGTTTATTATTCTGTTTCTTATAACAGTTAGGTGTTTCAGATACAGAATAACTGTTTTATGCAACTATTACATAAAATATAGGAAATAATTTTGTCCTAAAATCTCAGGACATTTGCCATTTTTACAATTTTTTTGCAGGACACAACTACCCAAAGAGGGACTGTCCCTCGCAAAGTGGGACAGGTGGTAACCCTATATTCCTGTTGACCTACCCATGTGGGCTCAGGCAATTCCCATATCCTTTTCTGTCTGCCCCAATATGTGCATTCAAGTCACCCATTATCAATACCAATTCATGTTGTCCTGCTTTAGCTTGTAGGTCTTGCAACTGCTGTCTGAACGCACTCTGTTCTTCACTATCACAATCCTGTTGTGAGAAGAGACATGTGATGGGCAATATGGCTTGTCACATGTATTTTTCTCTTGCCCTGATACATTCTGCTGACTTTTACATCAGCCTAGCCTCAAGTAGTAGGAGAGTAGGAACCAGAGTCCTTTCTACTTTGCTATGCTGCCAATTCCAGGCTCAGGAGTATTACACACATGGCTTGGAAGAACATGCTGGTTACTGCCAGCATGTCTGTCTCTGTAGGGGCTAGAGAAATGTTGGCAGATAAGACAGATACTAAAACTAGTGGGCAGGAAGATGTCTCATAAGAAATGGTGATGCTTTTCTGGTGCTATGGGAGCAACCTTCTGGTCCTTGTCTTCTTTCATGAATGCCCTCTCTCTCCCTCAACTTCCTTGTGGTGTGGACTTTTTTTTTTTTTTTGCATCTTCATATGGGGTAGTGTCTCCCTCAAAGAAACAGCCTGCATAATAGCCTCTAGCTTCTTCTCAGCCAGCTGTGCGTGAAGTACAATCTCTCTGTTCATCTGGGCTTTATGTATAAAACCAATGCAAATTTCACAGTCAGCTGTCAGGTACGAGTTTCCCAAACTGGATAAGCACTTTATGTGGTAGTTTTTGTAGGAGGTCCAACACCACCAATTGCAAGGGCTCTTCAGGGCTAAATAAGGCATGCTGTAGGTAAACACTTGTTTTCTTACAAATTCTCACTAACAAACAAAACAGCAGCAATGTCAACAATATTTGAAAAAACTGGAAAAAATAACATTTCCCTATTAGAGAATTTAGCTTTGGAAGGAACACAAAAAGAGGAGTTTTGTGTCTGTGTCAGTACTGAGTGGCACTTTAGCTTTCTCACCAGGATGTATGTACACCTGCAGCAATAAGAAGTGAAGACGGCATGGGCCGACTGCCACTCTCATCCCAGATGTAGGTGTGAGTCCTCATGTTGGGAGGAGCCGGCCAGTTTCTGGATGTCTGCAATGCCTTGAAAATCGAGCTGTCTGAGAGAACACTTGTTAGCAGCTGTACTGCATCAGTCATTCACACAAAGAATATCACGCCTTCTAACAAAATTTCAGCTTGGCATTTGGTCTGGAAAGAAAATCATGAAGTAGAGGAACCAAAGATGTGGTTTTTTATTAATTTAATTTAATGATTCTTTACATGTCTGGCTAAAAGTGACAGATGAAGAAGACACTGCCACACAGCTCTGCCCCTGATACTAAGGAGAAGAAATCCAGTTAGAATCAAAGTCTGGTGGCAGTATGGGAGTGACATAGCAGCTCATCAGAAACATGTCAAGAAATGGTTAGCAGCAAACATCCTCCTATTCTTGTTCCAAATATTGGAACATTCAACTGATGCCTGCTGGGTAGATTATTGTTTTGTTTTATCCACGATTCCAAAACAACAGTAATATCTGGACAATCTTGTTGTATCCTACACTAATGCTGATGGCATCTGTTTTGAACACTGGCTATTGCAGATAGGTCTTTGAGTCTATGTGGTGTAACAAGGTGGCCTGAACCAAGTCTGGTGTCCTGGCAGATATAAAAACAGTGAGGTAAACAATGGAATGATTCAAGAAACTTTATGAAGAACATTGATTTTTTTAATGATCCTAGCTGTACAGAAGAAAAAAAAGAGGAGAATGACATATCAATCTGTGTAGCAGCTACATGGCTATCCCACGCATTTTCTCCATAGCAGAGCACTTCTTAACTACACTCACCTCTTGAACCAGATGTGCTCATGATCTGCCCATCACATTCTTCTTCTTCAGAGTGAAGCTCTGGGTCACTTTCTTCTGGCGATATTTGTGGCACTCCATGCTCACTGTCCTCATCTGCTATAGAGTCACTATTTAATCGTGTAGAATGCAAGTGGCTCAGAGATATTCCATCATCCTCACTTCCTCTTCTATGACTCATGTCCTGAAGAAAGTACACGCACAAGGTTAGACAGCAAATAAAAGTGAATATGCTCCACATCTTCTGAAAAGGTACATAAAGCAAACTGGAATCTAACATCAATTTTATAATTAAAAAGGGTTATCTCATTAACTAAAGCACAGTATTAAACAATACTAACAGTTACTTCATTCCAAGATCCTCCAGACCTGGAAAGTCAGGCCTTTTACAGACTGGAAACCATGAAGGTAGTCTGACAGGTAGCTGGCTTAACAAAATATGCCTGCGGCCAACAAATGTGGAATAGGAAGCATCTTCTTTTGGAAGGCAATGTTACATAAACTATTTGAGAAGTACTATACAACCAAAGAAAGTATTAACAACTGCTTAAGTATGAAGACCATCTAGTACAGTATGAAGGGCTTATTTATCTTCAATGATAATTGGTACACTGGAAAACACAGCAGACAAGTGCTAGCAAGAAGTGCTAGGATAATATTTCTGTAAAAAGGATGGAACTCAAAAAGAAATGACCACCTTGGATTTACTGGCATGAACAGATGGGCAGCATAAGAGCCAAAATTAACAGCTGAAAATGTATTAGACTGGTATAGTAAATTAAATCTTTAGCTAATTATTATGATTAAAGGAAAGCTCTGAAAGTAGTAGAAAGAATTCAAACACACTGGAATGAAAATACTAGAAGCAGAAGAAGCGTTACATCAATCAGCTTATCCATCTCCCTACCTACCCTTCACAAGATCCAGAGGTAATAGTCTTCACCTTTACTATTCTTCCTTTGTTAATACCCTCATATTCCTGTGCCATGCAGAACTCTCAAAAGTTTGTGACAACGTATCTACCGAAAATCATTTAACGTACCCATAGCCCTTTTCATACTGAAAATTGTCTTCATGGGGTCCTTGTTCTAGCCTCATTTCACCCTTGTGTCAAGACTTTCAGGCCTTAAGGATGAGGCTTTAATGGGATAACACTGGGCACTCGCTACAATTGTGCAGAACAATCAGCAATCAGGAGGTGCATGCAATGAGATGGTTCGATGAGCAAGAGCAAAAATGGAACCCATGGAACTAAGATGCTAAACATAATGACTCCAAACACAAGTACTGTCAGGCCAGAGATGATCACAAAAACTTCTCAGATGCAAGGTTATATGACAAGAGTTACAGCAAATGCTCATGTGCTGAAATGGCTTGGTTACTCACTATACTGTAACAACAGGCAAAACATGCCAGAATAGAAATCCTTCTGGGAAAGATATGGAAAACAAATTACCAACCCAGATTTGAAATTGAAATAAAGATTACTTGAAAGGGTCAGAAAAAAAAAACAATGGATATGGTTCACCATCAGAAGTAATTAACACTTTTCAGACACACCCGCATACCCAATGAGGGTGAGGGGGCTATGTCCAAGATATGAAGTCCAGAAGAACTGTACCATATAGTGTGTGTGTGTGTGGGGGGGGGGGGGGTACTTCAACAAACTGCAGTCTCAGAATTGGTACACTGTGCCCTAGTCAAACCTGCATTCTGCAGTTATGAAGATCACAGTTACAGACCTTTAACTTTTAACAGGCATCCTTCTGATATGTGTCTGTGATGGACTACTACACATACAGACAAGAAAAATACATTAACAAATTAAATAAAAGCAGAGTGACTCAGGGAATAAAAATCCATTACGGATGAAACAATCAAGGCCACTAGACAATGACTAAAGTGAAAGGGTAGTCATAATGTTTAGAAAAAACAAGTATTAGACAAATATTAGAACATACAATTCACAAAACAGGTGATTTGAGAGCATTATGGTTAATTAACCGAATCATTTGACAAGTGTTTCAACGAACAAGGTTCATGAAATGGCACTTCAAAAATGCCAAAAATATTTTCTGTAAGGAGGGATGTGCCCCCACACCCTTCAAACATGGGTTACCCCTGCACTCCCCTCTCTATTAAAATCTGGTCAGAGGTCTTCATGGCATCACAGAGAGAAAGGGTATATTAATGATGATACAGAGTCAGAGATGTGTATTCACTGAGGTGCACATAACAATCTGTGTACCACAAAACTATCCACAACTGTGTAGAGGACCACAAGGCAAGAAATACAAATAAAGATTCCCTGATTTCTGTGGCAGACGAAGACCATCAGTCGCACCTAGACTGCACATATCTCATTCAGGCATGATCTACGGCCTACTTACCTAGGATCGATCACAGACACACACACACCTCATTCAGGTATGATCTAAAGCCTGTGAAGAATGAGAAGCAACTAAGAACAATATCCAAACACACCCGTGGAGACAATAATTCAACTGCTGCAAAAAGATGGTAAAAGCAGGTTTAATTCCCAAACGAATCCTTTAGCACAGAAAAAGAACACAGTGGAGACAAGCGCTTTCGCCTGGACAATTCCAGGCTTTATCAAGTCAGAGTAAAAACAAACTGTGAAAGCACTACCTATATACCTAAATCACATGCTTAAATTGATTGTTAATTAAACAAAACAAGCTAGCAGAAAATTATTTAAAGACATATACCATTTCCTTTTAGCTTGTTACTAAAAGTCTATTGGGATGTAAATGTTTGTGTAAACCAAAATTGATTTCATATACAAATTTGTATATGAAATCAATTTTGGTTTACACAAACATTTACATCCCAATAGACTTTTAGTAACAAGCTAAAAGGAAATGGTATATGTCTTTAAATAATTTTCTGCTAGCTTGTTTTGTTTAATTAACAATCAATTTAAGCATGTGATTTAGGTATATAGGTAGTGCTTTCACAGTTTGTTTTTACTCTGACTTGATAAAGCCTGGAATTGTCCAGGCGAAAGCGCTTGTCTCCACTGTGTTCTTTTTCTGTGCTAAAGGATTCGTTTGGGAATTAAACCTGCTTTTACCATCTTTTTGCAGCAGTTGAATTATTGTCTCCACGGGATGATCTAAAGCCTACTTACCCAGGATCACTCCAATACACACACACACACACACACACACACACACACACACACACACACACACACACACACACACACACACACATCTTAAGAATAACTTTATGTCTATCCCATGCATTCCTAAATTCCCTATATATATATATGTATATATATATATATATATATATATATATATATATATATATCCCCCCCCCCTCATATATCAGTGCCTCCTTTGGAAAGTTCTTCCAGTATCTACCTTCTGTGAAAATAATACTTCTTTGCATCTCCCCTACTGTACTACTGTATCTAAACTGCACCACAATAGAGAAAATGACAGAAAATACTTGCTGGATAAGTGACTGGATGGATACCAAGACAATGTGTTGATGAGTGCCCAACCACAACTTAGAACAGAAAACTGCACTCGGTAGCTTGTAACTGAAAAAAAACACGGTCAAAGAAGCTGCATGAACGTAAAATTGAAATTTAATTCACAATCAAGAAAAACAAGCGCTTTCATCCTGAACATCAGGACTTCTTCAGAACTGTCTAATTTAAAAATTCACATCCATTAAATAATACATTAATTACACACCAATCAATCCCAACATGATAAAAATAGTTGCCAATAAAAATTTAAAGGAATACACTTCAAAACATTTTAACTATTATAAAACTAAAGCCCGATGTTTAAGAATGAACATGAATAACATTAGTCATTTAAACATGGAGTCACCATAGCTTTAATTCTAAGTTGCCAACAGAGCTCTGCCTTTTACAATTTGTTTTTACAACCCCCCCACCCCCACCCCGGGGTCCCTTTCTACCATCTCCAGTATAACAAAATTAAACTTGTTACAAGTTTTATACTTCTTAAGATGTCTATAAAGGGCATTATTCTCATCCTCCCGTATAATAGGTTCATACTAGGCTATCTGCCCTAGGGCATTTATAAGCCTAGCCAGAGTGTGTATGGCTTTCGCCACCCATTTTAAATTAATTTTGCTATGCCCTTTTTCGAGGTTAGTATACTGCGCTTCTGTCTAACAGTGACACAGAAGTGATACCCAGGGTAAACCTACGATCTCCCATCCACTCATCAAGATTCCTCTTGAAGAGAGTCAATGAGGGTCTCTGCCTAACCTGGACTGGGATTTTATTCCAGAGTGAAGGGAGCCTCTGGGTTATGAATCTGTCCCTCCAGCATGTCCTATTTATTTCAGTGCTGAGGTTTAAGTCCCTCGAGCGCGTAGCTCGATGGGATTTGGATTTTCTGAGGTGCAGCATGTCCATTAATTCCGGGTTGGACATGGCTTTATAAGTCAGGCACAGATCGCCTCTGAGCAGGCGGTATGCCACTGAGTAGAGCTGGAGTTTCTTTAACCGGGCAGCATACGGCATCTGTTTGAGCCCCTTGATCCTCTTGGTGAGGTACTTTTGGAGTCTTTCCAGTTGCTGCAGGTGTCTGGTAAGGTACATCCCAAAAGGGGCATTGTACTCAATTATGGGCCTGATGAGGGATGAGTAAAGAGGAACGATGACCTCCCCTGATCTAGATGTGAATCCCTTCATGATTAGGTGGGCTATATAAAATGTTTTTCTAACCACTTTGGCCACGTGGTTGTCAAATGAGGGATTGCTGTCAACTTGGGTCCCCAGGTCCCTAATTACTTCTTCTGTACTTAATGGATTACCACCTATGTGGTAATTTGTGGGCACTTTGTTTTTGCCAAAGGGATGACTATACACTTTTTGGCGTTTAGCTTGAGGCCATGGCTCTGGCACCAGTTGTCTGTTTCTATGAGACCCTTTTGGAGGATGCTTGTGTCAGCTGGAGAGTCTATTATGTTGCCCAGTTTGCAGTCATCTGCGAACTTGGTCAGCCACAGTCCTTCCATGTTGGCCTGTACCTCCGAGAAATATATACCGAACAAGAGAGGTCCCAAGACTGAGCCTTGTGGGACGCCACTTGTAACTGGTTTGGAGTCTGACATGGCTCCAGCTATTCTAACCATGTGGGTTCTGTCCTTGAGCCAGTTTGCAACCCATCTAGTGACATAGGGGTTTATATTTAAGCTGGTGAGCTTATCTATAATGCCCGAGTGGGGTATTGTATCGAAGGCTTTTGCGAGGTCCAGGTAGGCTGTGTGGACCACCTTCCCCTTGTCAATGGCCTTGGTGACTGTTTCAAAGAAATTGACCAGGTTTAAGAGGCAGGATCTGCCCTTAACAAAGCCGAACTGGGTAGGATCCAGTGTCTGTAGGTCCCCAATATCTTTATAAGGTCCATGATGATCCTTTCCATAGCTTTGCAGACCAAGCTAGTGAGACTTATGGGGCGATAGTTTCCAGGATCCGTTGAGGCACCACCTTTGTGGAGAGGGACCACTGTTGCTGTACGCCACTCTTTGGGTACATATCCTGTAGTAAGGCTGAGATTGAACAGTAGTTTTAGGTTTGGGTTTAGCTCTTCTTGGAGTTCATGTAGGACGCAGCCCGGGACACCATCTGGTCCCATTGATGCTGTGTTTCTTGCTTTGGAGAGGGCAGCTTTTACCTGAGCATCTGAGATGTCAGGGGAGCAGCACTCTGCTGGGATAGATATTAGCCCTTTTGGTGGGGAGGGGGGGGAGAAGTTTGCGCTGAACCTGTCAGCTAGGATGTTGGCAATGTCTGTGGGTTCGGTGTATTTTTTGTCATTTTGGAGTAATTCTGAGCATATCTTTGAATTCCCACCCAGGTTCCTAACATAACTAAAGAAAGCCTTGTGATTATCCTTAGTGTCCTGTGCAATTTTTCTCTCGAAGCTGGCCTTAGACTATTTTATGAGTGCCCGTAGTTTTTTGCTAATACTGATCAGAGATGCCTTCCCTTTTTGGGATTTTGCTCTGTCATGTAGTAGCTTCCTCCTTCTATTGTATAGTTTGTTTATGGCTGGGGTCCACCAGACAGGACGTCTGCCTTTGGAGGATTGGATCTTGGTTTTATTTGGGATTGCATGATCCATGCATTCCTGAAGGTGTTCATAGAATGCGTTTATAAAGGATTTTGTGGTCTGGGCCGTATTATCCAGAGGCCCGGAGGCTTTGAAGGATTCCACCTCGGTTTTGAGGAGTGTGAAATTTGCTTTAGAGAAGTTTTTCACTGTGGTTTTCTGGGCATGGGGTGGGGTCGGGATGTGTATAATGGCATATATATGTTCGTAAATACATTTTCTAAACATCCTGTTTTGTCTTGTCTATGTAATAATGTTAGCATTCTTGACAGACCGCTATGTGTACTAATCCAGTAGACCCACAAGACCCAAATGCCAAGGACACCTTGATTTGGGTTTCCCCTATTACCACTGTCTGTGCTAGTAAAATATATTTATGACATTCACAAGATCCACACCCAACAGTTCCTCTACTCATCCTATACAGGGAAGTGTTAGCAGCTCCAGTAAAAATTTTAAATTGAAGTTAGTTCTGTAAACAAAAGAGGGTTCATTCCCCAATATTTCGGTAAAATCACTGTTACCATTAAATAACAACCAATGTTTGTTTATGTTCCTCACTTATAGGTTCATAGGTTGGTACTAGGCTATCAACCCTAGGGCCTATACAAGCCTAGCCATAACTATTCCCTGGCTATTTCTTCCCACACTATTTACTTCCCTGGACCCCTGTCTAGCAGGACGACTGACGTGATCCCCGGGGTGAATTTCCTTTCTCGCATCCAATCATCAAGTTTCCTTTTGAAGAGGGCCAAAGAGGTGCTCTGCTTGACATGTATGGGCAGTCTATTCCAGAGTCTGGGGAGGCTCTGGGTCAGGAACATATCCCTCCAGCATGTTTTGTTTATTATGATGACAAGGTTTAGATCCCTGGAGCATGTGGTTCTTAGGGACTGGGATTTCTTTAAGTGTAGCATGTCCAACAGCTCTGGGTTTGACATGGCCTTGTATGTTAAGCAGAGATCGCCTCGGAGTAGACGATATGCGACAGAGTATAGCTGGAGTTTTTTAAGGTGCTCAGCATAGGGCATCTGCTTTAGGCTTGTGATTCTTTTAGTGAGGTATTTCTGCGGCCTTTTCAGTTGTTGCAGATGTCTTAAGAGGTACATACCAAAGGGGGGGTTGTATTTTATAATGGGTCTAATGAGGGATGAGTACAGTGGGACAATGACCTCCTTTTTTCTGGATGAAAAGCCCTTAGTGATGAGGTGTGCTACATAGAAGGATTTCCTGACTGTTGTGGCGATGTGGTTATTGAAAGTGAAACCACTGTCCACCTGTGTCCCTAAGTCTCTTATCACACTTTCAGTGTTTAGTGTACTGCCACCTATGTGGTAATTCACAGGTACATGTTTTTTCCCAAAGGGGATAACTATACATTTCTTGGCATTGAGCTTGAGCCCATGGCTCTGGCACCAAGCATCTGTTTCTGTAAGGCTTTTTTGTAGAGTATCCACATAATTTGGGGATTCAGTAATGGCTCCCAGTTTGCAGTCATCTGCAAACTTTGTTAGCCAGAGTCCCTTAGTGTTGGCCTGTACTTCAGAGAAGTAGATGCCAAACAAGAGAGATCCCAGGACTGAAACCTGAGGTACTCCACTTGTCTGGAGCTGGATTTGAAGTCAGCTACTTTTACAGTGTGGGTTCTGTCAGTAAGCCAGTTGGCAAACCCATCGAGTGACGTAGGGATTAATGCCCAGCTTAGTAGGTTTATCTATGATTCCAGAGTGGGGGATGGTGTCAAAGGCCTTGGTGAGGTCCAGATAGGCTGTGTGGACCACCTTACCCCCATCCACGGCTCTGGAGACTGATTTGAAGAAGTCAATCAGGTCCAGGAGACAAGATCGGTCCTTCACGAACCCAAACTGGGTGGGGTCCAGTGTTTGAAGGTTGCCAATGTCTTTGTTTATAAGTTCCATGATAATACATTCCATGGCCTTGTAGATCAGGCTCGTCAGACTGATGGGGCGGTAGTTTCCGGGATCCAAGGTGGATCCCTCCTTGTGGAGTGGGATAACTGTAGCTGTGCGCCACTCAGTGGGCACAAAGCCTGAGGTGAGGGTATGATTAAACATGACACTTAGGTGAGGTGCCTGTTCATTTTGTAGTTCATGTAGTACACAGCCTGGGATGTCATCTGGTCCCATGGATGCTGTATTCTTAGCTTTGGAGAGTGTTTTTTTTACCTGTGTGGCCGTTATTACCGGAATTTGGCAATCTTCCAGTATTAAGATGGGCCAATTTAGGGGGTGTGAGGGGGGTGAAGTTGGCATTGAATCGATCTATCAGGATATTGGCAATATCCTTGGGATCAGTATATTTAATGCCATTCTGTTGTAGCTCAGAGCAGATCTGAGCATTGCCATTTAGATTCTTGACATAGTTATAGAATGCCTTGTGGTTGTCTCTGGAATATTTGGCAATTTTATTTTCGTAACTAGCTTTGGAGAATTTTATGAGGGGATCTCAGCTTCTTACTGAGGCTGGTAAGGGAGTTTTTCACATCCTGGAGTTTTCCTCTTTTCTGCAACAGATTCTTCCTTTTGTTGTAAAGTTTGTTTACTGTAAGGGTCCACCAGATTGGCTTCCTTTTTTTTAAGGAGAGCATCTTGGTTCTATTTGGGATGGCATGATTCATGCATGAGTGGATGTGCTCGTACAGTGCCTTAGTGTAGGACTCAGCAGTCGAACTTTCAGTTCCCGTCTGCATGGGTGTCATGAAGTTTGTCACTTCTGACTTGAGTAGAATGAAGTTGGCTTTGGAGAAGTTTTTTATGGAGGTTTCCTTACTGGGGGGTGGGATGTGGATGTTAAGGGTGATTAGCTTATGGTCTGACCCGACCAATGAGGGGGTGACCATAGATGTGGAGCATCGATTTCCCATGTTGGTAATGACCAGGTCTAGGATACTGGAGCCCCTGGTGGGACTATGGATTAGTTGATCCAGGGCATTGGAATTTATGAATTCCAAGAACCGTTGGGTAAAGGTGTTGGTACATGAGTAGCTTTCTCAGTTAATGTCAGGGTAGTTAAAATCGCCCAGTATTAGGGTGTTTGGTTGTATATTAATATTTTCCAGTATGTTTAGAAAGGTGTAGTGAGAATCTTGGGGCATGGTGGGGGATCTGTAGCAAGCTACAGTTTGGATTGCAGTCTTACCTAGTGTTAGTTGCACCTGGACAATTTCAGATGCATTGTATTGGGCAACTAACCTGGTGGTGTGAATATCCTTGGTGAATATGGACATTCCTCCACCTTTAGTGTTTCGATCCTGGTTTAGTGGCCGAAAAGTGTGGTAAGAGTTGTAGCCTGGTACTGCAGGGGTGCTCTCTGGAGCCTTGAACCAGGTCTCAGTTACTGCACAGATACTGATGTTCTCCATTTTTAGGAGTGCCTCGAGAGAGTGCACTTTGAGGTTTAGACTTCTAGCACTGAGTAGCATTACCTTCAGATTTTGCATGCTTGTACCTGTTACAGTGGTGGTTTTGTCCTTTGAACTTTGCCTAAAAAAGGCACTATAGGGGTGGCAAGAGCCTTAGCCAGTAACCTGAATCCCAGGGGCGACAGGTACAGATCATCTCTGGCAAAGCATCATGGTCTGTCAATCATGTCATCCCAGGCAGACAGATACTGGATCCCCTTTGAATGACACCAGAAGCTTAGACAATTTACTATTTAATTCCCCAAATGTTAAAACCATGGAGTTGACGAACTTCCTATTACTATCATAGTTATTGTCTTTATCTTCCATTGCAATAGGGACCCCTAACACAGGGTTTGTACCTTGTACCCCATCCTTCCATAACCTGGTCACAAGTATTGTAAATCAAGTGGGTTGGGTGTCTCCTCTGCATAAAAAATCTCACCAAGTTACCCATTTCCCTATTACATATCTCTCTGAACATATCCTGGCTACCCTACCCATATGGCCTTTAACAATATCTTTCTTAATAAAGACAAGGTGACAACTATCGTATTCTAAATAATCATTGGAAAACGTAGGTTTCCTACAATTTTTGAGGTAAAACAACCCTTAACCCTATCCTTTGTTAAGGTTACATCTAAATAATTTATACTCTCATCTGAATGTAAAGTAGTAAATTGAAAATAGCTACAAATTCCATTAATATATTGGCTAAATTCCACCTGCTTCTTTGTGTTTTTCCACAGGATAAAAATATCATCCAGAAATCTCAAGTAACATGACCAATAAATACTTTCAAGAATGTGTTTCTTCTCCCAACTATACATAGCCACGTTGGCGAAGAGTGGGGAGCAACTTGCTCCCATTGCTGCTACTCTAATTTATCTGAAGTACTCCCCCTCAAAAATAAAGAAATTATTTTCAGAATAATTTCCATGAGTACCATTACAAAATGAATCATGGTGCCACTTAACCTCGTCCTTTCAACCAAGGCTTCATAAAAGAGATTGGGGTATGGAGGTGAGCAGAACTACAACATCAATAGTGGAAAGACTAGAGTTGTTAGTGCAATATTAATTTTTAATCCTTGACAGAAAATCCCATGAATCTCTTAGTATGCAATCGATAGAAAGTAAAACATTTCTCACTAACCTATCCACAAATATCCCCAAAGGGTAGGTGGTACTACTCTGTGATGTCACTATAAGCCTATAGGGGGATTCAATATATTTTTATGCGTTTTTGGAATCCTGAATAATGCTGGTATTAAGGGATGGTTGTTGGATAGAAAATCCAGCACTTCCTCCTTAAAATTACCTTGAAATAAGGAGTCTTCTAATACTAACTGGATTTCCCCATGAGCTACATTTATCTCATTTCTTAAAACCACATATTTCTCCTAGTCATGTAAATTTGACTGTTGTAAATCTCTTTTATCCACTATCATCTCCCTTACTGTATGTAAACTGCACCACAATAGAGAAAATGATAAAAAATATTTGCTGGATAAGTGACTGCATGGATAGTTTATGGAGTAATGGAAAGTACAGTTGTGTACACTTACCATAAATATAGATGTTGGAGTGTATTCACTGTTGCAGTCATTATATTTGGGTAATCTGCTGGCAGGTTGCCCTCAGTCAGCCTGAATTCCAAAGTCTTGGGTCCTGCGTCGGTTGCTGCCTTCTCTTCTATGACGTCAGGTCGTCAGGGGTATAAAACATACAGCCGACGCCATTTTCTTTAGTTTTTCTTGCCCCCGATGTCAGGTGCCCCCAAAAAGGTAGCAATATTTTATAGATATATATATATACATACATCAATATAAACTTTACCTTCATCTACAACCAAATACACCACATAGGTTGTAGAAGATAGAGAAGGAAAGATAAACTGTAGAATGACAGGGGGATGGTGGGAGGGTAACCTGGACTGCAACAGTGAATACACTCGAACATCTACATTTATGGTAAGTGTACACAACTGTACTATGTTCTTCATGTTTCACTGTTGCAGTCATTACATTTGGGTAGAATCCCAAAGCTATGGTTGGGAGGCTGGAGCTAAACAGCATAAGGTGCGGCTATAAGGCCCTGCAGCACTGCAGTGGCAAAGCCTGCCTTGGACTTGGAGAGGCAAATGGTAATGCTTTGTAAAGGTGTGAACAGAACTCCCCCAAGTAGGTTCATAGGTTCATACTTGGCTATCTGCCCTAGGGCATTTATAAGCCTAGCCAGAGTGTGTTTGGCTTTCGCCACCCATTTTAAATTAATTTTGCTATGCCCTTTTTCGAGGTTAGTATACTATGCCTCTGTCTAACAGTGACACAGAAGTGATACCCGGGGTAAACCTACGATCTCCCATCCACTCATCAAGATTCCTCTTGAAGAGAGTCAATGAGGGACTCTGCCTAACCTGGACTGGGATTTTATTCCAGAGTGAAGGGAGCCTCTGGGTTATGAATCTGTCCCTCAAGCATGTCCTATTTATTTCAGTGCTGAGGTTCAAGTCTCTCAAGCGCGTAGCTCGATGGGATTTGGATTTTCTGAGGTGCAGCATGTCCATTAATTCCGGGTTGGACATGGCTTTATACGTCAGGCACAGATCGCCTCTGAGCAGGCGGTATGCCACTGAGTAGAGCTGGAGTTTCTTTAACCGGGCAGCATATGGCATCTGTTTGAGCCCTTTGATCCTCTTGGTGAGGTACTTTTGGGGTCTTTCCAGTTGCTGCAGGTGTCTGGTAAGGTACATCCCAACAGGGGCATTGTACTCAATTATGGGCCTGATGAGGGATGAGTAAAGAGGCACGATGACCTCCTCTGATCTAGATGTGAATCCCTTCATGATTAGGTGGGCTATATAAAATGTTTTTCTAACCATTTTGGCCACGTGGTTGTCAAATGAGATGCTTAATAAAAGTGGACAATTTCCAGTTAATACCTCACACACAGTGAAACTAGCTAGAAAAATACACAGTACACAAAGTGCTATAAATAACAAAGAAATAAAGAACAAAATAAACAAAAAACAGGATACTTAATGTTATATATTATAGCTCTGAGTTTCCTCAGTGTCCTTCCTTCGATTAGCTCAGTGTGAAATGGCAGAACACTCACAACTGAACTTCTTAGGTAACAGAAGGTTGAAACCTGAGACAGCTTTTAAGAAAGAAATCTCAAAAGAACCAATGAGGTGCTTAGTCTAAGCTGTAGTCCAGGTGACCTCAGTCAGCCAATGAGCTCAAACAATTCTCTCTCACTGAAATACCTGATAGCTTTGGCTAAACCAAGATGTCCCTGAATATGTGCTCAGACACACAGCCTCCACAAACACTAGGCCCCAATACAAGCCTGAATATGGAAATGCTACAAATATCCCCACTACTTAGAACAAACTGCAGAAATGTTTCTCACAGCTGAAAAGCAGCAGTGAGACTTTAAATGAAAGTTTTAAACAGCTAAATGAGCCTCTAGAAAAAAGAGTTTAACTGCAACAAGTTATCAGAAACAAACAACCCAACAGATGCTTAATAAAAGTGGACAATTCCCAGTTAATACCTCACACACAGTGAAACTAGCTAGAACAATACACAGTACACAAAGTGCTATAAATAAAGAAATAAAGAACAAAATAAACAAAAAACAGGATACTTAATGTTATATATTATAGCTCCAAGTTTCCTCAGTGTCCTTCCTTCGATTAGCTCAGTGTGAAAAGCAGTCTCTAGAATGTCTTTGGTTGGTACTCCTTTGAGAAAGGCTGCCGAAGTAGCTGCAGCTCTGGTGGAATGAGACCTAATGCCCTTGGGCACAGGTTTACCATGGTGTAAGTAGCAGAAACAGATGCAGTGGCTTATCCACTTTGAAATTGTCTGCTTTGAGAGAGCCTTTCCTTCTGACCCTGCAGCATATGACACTAGTAATTGCTCAGTTTTTCTTACAGCTTTTGTCCTGCTCAAATAGAATCTTAGCTGTCTGTGTACGTCCAAAGAATGCAGAATTCTCTCCCCTTTGTTCTGCGGATTTGGATAAAAAGTTGGCAGATAAATTGTTTGGTTAAGAGCCACACTGGAAACAACCTTAGGCATAAAAGTAGGATTTGTCCTCAGAGACACCCTCTCTGGGTAAAATATGAGAAAAGGCTCTACAGCCATGAGGGCCTGTAGCGCTGAAACTCTTCTTGCTGAAGTAATTGCTAGTAGCAGAGCTGTCTTCCATGATAAGAACTTTATATCAGCGGTAGCGGCTGGTTCAAATGGAGGCAGGGTGAGCTTTTCCAACACATAATTGAGGTCCCATGCAGGTAATGGTGATCTTCTAGGAGGCCTTAGGTTTCTGGCTCCTCTAAGATACAGCTTTAGTAAAGGATGAGAAAAGATTGGTGGCTCTGTATTGTAATGAGCCGAAATTGCAGAGGCATGGATTTTGATTGATGAGAAAGAAAGGCCTTTGTCAAGCATCTCAGTTAAGTATTGTAAATGTATATGTGGTTCTGCTGTATCAGTTCCTTGTGCTTGATTCCAAGCACAGAATCTCTTCCATTTGTCAGCATAAGATTTTATAGTACTAGGCCTCATGGCTTCCAAAATTACATCCATCACAGCTTTACTGAGAGGTGTCGTTCATATGATTACATGATTAGCCATACTGCCAGGTTCAGTGTCTGTAGTTGATTGTGCAGGATCTGATTGTTTTGCTGGGACAGTAGTTGTGGTCTTTGAGGCAAGGTCCACGCTGGGTATTGAGACAAGTTCCTTAGGACTGGGTACCAGCATTGGTGGGGCAAGTCCGGGGCAATTAATATCTTTGGCTTCTCTTGTCTGACTTTTAGGAGGACCTTGGATAGAAGAGGCAGAGGAGGAAAGGCGTAAACTGACAGGTTTTTCCGACTGAAGGATAGGGCATCCAACTTTCCATGCTTGTCTGTGATAAGTCCCTGTGCAGAATCTTTTCAATTGATAATTTTGAGGAGAGGCAAATAGATCTATGTCTGGGCTCCCCCATTTCTCTGTTATCATGCTGAATACTTGTGGATTTAGTTTCCACCCGTGAGGATCCCTAAGGTTTCTGCTTAAGTCGTCTGCCAGAGTGTTCTGTTTTCCTGGCAGGAATTGAACTTCAAGATTTATTTGGTAGGTCAAAGCTGTATCCCACAGTGCCATGGCTAATCTGCAAAGGGGGTATGAGTGTGTGCCCCCTTTGCTTTTTATATACCACATGACTGTGGTGTTGTCCGTCTTTATCAGTAGTTGTCCTGGATGAAGCAAGTCCTTGAAGGCTGTTAGGGCATTTTGAAAAGCTAGCATCTCTTTCTGGTTGATATGTAGATGCATTTGATTTGGTGCCCCTATGCCCTGAATGCATCTTCCTGCCATGTGGACCCCCCCCAGGCATAATCCGATGCGTCTGTTGTTAAGGTTTGGCTGGCAGGGGGTAGAGTGAAGGGCCGTCCCATGTTTTGGTGACAGGCCTTTGCCCATTATAGAAACTCTTGTTGCAGGCAGGGGATGAGAGGAATCATGGTTTCCAGACTGTGAATGTTGACTCCATAAACATTTTTCGGTACCATTGAAGCATCCTCATATGCAGTCTTGCATATGGAATTAGTAGGATGCAGGATGCCATGAAGCCCAGAGCCTACAGAATTTGTCTTGCAGAAGACTGTGTTTTTGTTGCCATCAGTTTGAAGTAAGTAGTCAGTTGCCTTTGTTTGTCTGGCGTGAGGTAAGCCATCTGGGCAATTGTATGCAAGCTTGCACCTAGGAATGCTAACTTTTGAGAGGGCACCAGTTGTGACTTCTTTTCGTTTATTGTGTACCCTAGGCATGCTAGAAGCCTTTTCACAAATGCCAGGTGTCATAGAAGAGTGTCTTTGTCCTCTGCTTGAATGAGACAGTTGTCCAAGTAAGGATATATTTGAATACTTCTTTGTCTGCAAAATGCAATTACTGGTGCCAGGCACTTTGTAAAGACCATGGGTGCAGTAGATAAGCCAAAGGGCAGTGCAGAGAAATGGTAATGCATTAAGCCAGCCTTGAATCTGAGGTATCTTCTGCACGACTGTCTTATTGGGACATGCAGGTATGCCTCTTTTAAGTCTAAAGTCACCAGCCAAGCATTCTTGCCCAGCATGGACAGAAGCTGTTGCAAAGTGAGCATTTTGAATTTTGGAATGTCCAGGTATGTGTTCAAAATCGATAAATCCAGTATTGGCCACCAGGCCTTGTCCTTTCTGGGTACCAAGAGCAGTCTTGAGTAAAAACCTTGTCCTTTTTCCTGTTCTGGTACTGTCTGAATGGCCCCCATATCCATGAGGGACGTAACCTGTTTCTGAGCCTCTGTCCATTGTTTTTTGGCAGGTCTGGCCAACCATTTGTCATTGGCAGAGTGTGGAAATGAAATCTGTATCCCTGTGATACGATGTTCAGTACCCACTTGTCCTGGGTTATTAACTGCCAATTATGAGCAAAAAGTGCTAATTTTCTCCCTATGGGTGCTGCCAAAAGATAAGTGCTTGTTGTAGGCAGAGGGAAGTCATTGGGATTGCTTTCCGTAGGTTTGCACTTTATCCCCTCCAGAATTGGAGGTGGATGCGCCCCATTGCTTTGACCTGTATGAGTCTTGAGCCTGGTACCTGGAACCCTTAGGGCATCTGGATTTGCCCCTTTGAGCTCTGTCTGACACAGGAAAGGACCATTTTTTTGTAGGCCAGTGCCTACTGAAGCTAGGTGGCTGCACTTGTAAGAAATATTTTACAGTTTGCATAGACTTAGCTTTGTCTTCAATTTTCTTTAAAACCTCTTCTGCCTTAATACCAAACAGAGAATCATGCTGTAAAGGTGCATCTAGCAATTTAGCTTTAACATGATCAGGCAAATTTTGTTCCTTTAACCAGGCATGCCTCCTAATCACAGATCCAGTAACTATGGCCCTGCAGGAGGCCTCTAAAGAATCAAAACCACATTGCAAAGTATGCTTTCCGACTTGTTCAGCTGCATGCAATAATTCCTGCAATTCCTTATTTTCTGCACATTCTGAAATCAACATCATTTTCTGTTTCAGCAATCCCATAACATGTTGTTGGTACTTAAGCATATGAAATTGACAGTTTAAGGCCCTGATTGCCAAGGTTGCAGATGTATAAACCTTTTTACCCCATCTGTCCAGCGCCCTTGAATCTCTGTCGGAGGGGGTAGGGTTTTTTGCTGTTGAGGGCTTAACTCCCTTAGGACCCTGTGAAATAGTTTCAGGATCAGCAGCAGGGTTTTTAAATAAAAATTTATGAGAGTCAGGGACCCTGTAATACCTGTCTGACTTAATGGGAGCCGGAGGTAAAGAGTTAGGGGTCAGGCTTGACTCTGAAAAAACATCATCCACAATGTATAACACAGGGGGAATGGCTAAAGGCTTGTGCTGAGGGAGAAGACGGAAATCCCTGAGCCTCTTTTTTGATTCTGAGAAGTCTTGACTCTCACAGTGAAAATGTTCCCTCAAAGTATGCAAGGTTTCTCCAAATGAATAATCCTCAGGAGGAGATGCAGATGGAATAGACTCCTCAGCATCAGAATCCTCATAGGGAGGTAAAGATAATTCCTGATCAGAAGAGGAATCAGAAGAAATAGAAACCTGATCTGAAGATTCATAGTCAGTGTCTTGCCTAGGTCTCTTATCTGGAAGGGGATGGGTACCCCTGATCAAGGTAATAAGGTCTTCAGCCATTTTGATCATCTGTTTTTTAGGCATAGAGGCCTGTGCACGTGACTCAGGCGTCGTTTTTCTTTTTTAATTTTAGAAGGTGTCTTTGCCTTTGGTTTTGCAGCTTTCGTCGGTTTGATATAAAAATGTTGAGGTCTGAATACACCCTCAGAAGCCGGTGGCTGCTCAGCGGCTCTGGACCCATCCGAGGGAGATACATCCGTCGGTCCAATACCTTGAGTATCTTGTGGCATGCCAGACTCCACATGGGTGTCGGTAGAGGCCTGCGACTTGAAGGTAGCGGGTATCAGGGGCTGCGAAAGCACCTCAGTGAGTACTGGCGAACTGGCGACTGGCTTAGGAGAAGCTTCGTCTCAACTGCCTTTCTCTGTCCTTTTCTTTGCATTTTTTATGTATTCCGGTAGTTGGATTGCTATCCGACATCTCTGGGTAGTTAAATCTGTTTCCAAAATACTTAAATGCAAAAATATACCAACGCTTAATAGTGCGTTGGTTAAATCTAGCACAAAACCGACAGCCAGGCACATTGTGATCAGGACCTAGGCAAGGAATACAGTATAAATGTAAATCCTTATGAGGTATTTGCTTCCCACAAGTAATACAATTATTAACTTTTTCTGACATCGGTAAAAAGCAAGAAAAAAGTTTCCCCAACGGGGTACTTAGCTTTATTGAAGACTTCGGTTCTGCAACTCAAACGCGAATATTTCAGTACTCGGCCGACCAGCACTTGCGAAATGCTTCTGCTTCGGGCACTGTGCGGCAAGAAAGACTAAAGTAAATGGCGTCGGCTGCATGTTTTATACCCCTGACTACCTGGCGTCATGGAAGAGAAGACAGCAACCGACGCAGGACCCAAGACTTTGGAATTCAGGCCGACTGAGGGCAACCTGCCAGCAGATTACCCAAATGTAATGACTGCAACAGTGAAACACGAAGAACATCAAAAAGGGTTACTTCACAAGTGCTGTAACGGAAATGCATTAATCAAATTGTACACTGAAAGAATAAATCTGTACATGATAGAACATACAGATTACTGTTTAGCTGTCAGAAAAGAAATATTGTTAATTGTCAATAAAAAGTGGAATGTCTCAACTAGCACTAAAATGTGACACAATGTTGAAAACAGAACACTTTAAAAAAAAAATAATATATCCGTTTTAAATGGTAAGTTTTTCACAAAAGCAAACAAGATTTACCAGTATTAAATAACTCATTTTATACAGTACATGAGAATCAGAAAGCATTTTTAAATGTGCTCCTTTGCTATAGAACAGTTGTTTTCAGGTCTACACAGCTGTCCAAAGCATCAGACAAGGTTTGATGACTGGGAAAAGCTCTCTGTCTGAACACTTTACCCCCCCCCCCCCCCACACACACACACTTTAATTATACACTGTACTACTACTACAGTTGTGTAAGCACAGAGTAAAGAGAAACACTCTGCAATGGTGAAATAAAACAGTGCATTACAGCAGCCTCACAGATTAATACATGAACTTCCCAGGGCTTGTCAGTTTAGGGATCTGAATCTCAGAGGACTGCATTCCAGGAAATATCCATTTGTCAAATGATGGATTCTCCATGTGCGCTTCCCTGTCTGAGTACTGCTACTTGGGAAGTTGAATGGCATAACCCTGGACACTAGAACTTAGCTGTACTCCAACATTCTTTGACACTGGGAAGGACTGGTTATCCAGCAAACCCAGGCTCATTCTTTTATTTGGGACACTGATGACACAGATAAAGATCCTGACTACTGCCAGTAGGGTACCTCAAAAAAAAGATAGCTTCTGGAACTTTAACTGAATGAATCACTGCAAAGGCAGCTGAAAAGATATCACATAACATAGCATCACTGTATAACAGCTGAACATTTTTCTTACTGTTTTCAGTTTGAGGTTTTTGTTCTCATATTATTGATTCTGAGCCTGATGTATGTTTTTTATCAGTGTCTTTCTGTATGCCTCATATCCATCACTACATAAAACTACTCACCTGCTGGGAACTAAGGGTGGTAAGGAAGTCTCCAGATGGCAGACTGCGTCGTCGCTCTTGGAAAGATTTTTTCTTTCTTGCTAACACAGACTGTTGAGATATAGAGTTCAGTTCTTTCAGCATTTCTAGCTCTTTCTGTAATTGCACTCTTCCTCGTTCACTTTCCTGCAATTTTTCCTCTAATGCCTGTATTTCTACTGCCCTCTCCTCACAGGTTTTGCGACATCGACGCAGTTCCTCCTGTAAAAGGGAGTGCTGTCGCTGAAGGAGGGTTAATTCAGTCCCTTGTTTGTCTACTGACATGGTTCTCATGTCAACCATGTTGCTGTCCTTTGAGTTAGAGCGTGTAAGCTTTTCCCTCCTTTCACTTATTTCCTGCAAACGCAGTTCAATTATTGTATCCTGCTGAACAACGGCTGCCTAAAATTCAAAGGAAAACAAGGTTATCTGATGTGGTTCATAACTCTAGCATTACTGCCCTAAGTAACTAGGAAAAATGAAAATAAAGAAATGGAAAGACCAAATGTATCTGCCCTTCTTACCACCTTCCTTCAAACATTCAGCTACTCCTGCACTATACTGCTAAGTATCTCAGTAAATAACTCATTCATCATAGTTTGCTACACTTGTATTTCTTCTCCCTTTTTTTACTGGAGTTTGGTTGCAAACCTTTTGCTAATGGCTATCCCATCATTACAATCACATCAACCTTCAGTCATCCCCATGCCCCAGTTTCCCTCCTGACCCACCATATTAGCTACTTCCATTCAGTAATCCATGCAGGTCATCAGTGCATGCATCCCACCCATCCATGAAATGTTTTCCTTGTATGCATGCATGCATCTATCCATCCATCCATCCATCCATCCATCCATCCATCCATCCATCCATCCATCCATCCATCTATTCATCCATCCATCCATCCATCCATGTAGTCCATGATTATGCATTCATGCAGACATCCATCTATGCAGATCATTATCCATGCAGGCCATCCATGTATCCCATCTGTCCATGCAGGCCATCCTTGTAACCTATCCATCCATGCAGCATATCTAACTGTACAGCTTATCCATCTGACATCCACTCATCCATTCAGGCCATCTATCCTTTTATCCATCTATCAATCCATCCATCTAAATGTCCCATCTGCCCATGTAGGCCCCATCCATGCAGCCCATCCATCTGTCCTATAGTTCATTCTTCAGTTCATCCATTCATCCATACAGCCTATTAATACATACAGGTCATCCATGCATGCATCCATCCAGCCGTTCATTCATGCAGACCCATCCATCAATGCAACCCATCCATCCAGGCATTCATATACCCATCATCATCTAGATGCTGTGACTAATGGTGTCTTTTTAGCATTTGCTGTTTTTATCTTTTTCTGTAATTCTCTGAATTTATATTCAATCAGCCTTCCCTTCCATCTACACATTCATTCAGCTACCCATTACTCACTTGCATATCCATGCATTCATTCAGCTGTCCCTTGATCTGGCCATCTCCTACAACCTACACTCAAGCCATCTAGCAGAATATTTAAAAAATAGGGGAAAATGCAAGTAATGGGTCAGGTAATTTTTCAGGAAATAACAGAACTGTAGCCTACATGTTCTTTAAGACTTCTGTTATCCTAACTCTTGCAATACGTCATTCTAATGCACAAAAACTGCTATACTTTACAGACTTGCTGTGTATAAAATGTTTTCCAGCATAAAAAAAAAAGCAAAGATCACATGACCTTGGCAATTTTTTTTGTGCCTGATCAGTCGAGTGTGAAAAGGGCCAAAAAGTACTAAAAAAGTACATGCAAAGTTAAACAAATTATACTAGAATCCAGTGATACAATGGTTGTACTCGATATATCTCTCAGCATAAAGTGGCAAAAATACACATTTTACAAGTTTAAAAAAGGACACAGAAAAAAAATATAAATTTCCAGCAATCAAAACATTCACAGTCAAAAAAATCATAATTTACACTATGCCTACCTGAACAACATTCCAACAGTAAATTTATCTAGAAATGAACAGCAGCAGAGTCACCGTCAAAGATGAGCAAACAGTCCTACATTCAAGCCAGTGCAATACTTTGTGTATCATAATATCTGGCAGTAAACAAAGAGGTAGCTGCAAAGCTATATGAATGAAAAAAAATGACGCTCCTAAAAGTGTTTACCAGACACAGAAACGTAGCTAGCATAGGGTGAAGAAGGCAGCCACATAAGGTTCAAGGTTTTAGGGGTGGTGTGATCAGCAGATCCTATTTTTTTTTCAGTTTTATGTTCCTCATGTATACATGAGGGTAGGAACAGAGTGGGAGGGTATAAGGACCTGGTGCTCCTCCTGAGGAAGGAAGGAACATCAGATCAGAGAATGTACCTTTTAATTATTTAGTTATTTATTTATTTTTACTCACATAGAGCACGATGGTATTACAGACTGTCACTCCTCCATAGGAGAGAAGGAAGGAGCGTTAGATTGGAGAATGGGCCTTTTTTTTTCTTTCATGCACAGTGTGAGGGTGTAGGGTGTTAGGACCTGGGGCTTCTTCTACTAGACAGGGGCACAAGATTGGAGACAGAACGGACTTTTTATTTTATTTTATTTGCTCCTCAACTTAACCTTGAGAGGTTGTGGACCAGGGAGCAGGCAGCATTTGCCAAACTTCTATCCAGAAACTTATACAGGATGACTCTTTGTTCACTTGAATGTCCAAAGCAATAACTGTAAGACATGGAAAATTTAGTTTGTGATATCAGATGATGATATACCTTCTGAAAACCACACACAGACATACTGAGCAGTTAAATCTCCATTAATTTCTCAAAAGTCAGCTACAACATGAAATCTTTGGTGAAATATTAATAATTACCATATGGCACATCTAGCTTCTTTTCAGATTTCTTTTATAACAATTGAAAGAAAAAGATACAAGCTGAAGATGCCTTACTCATGCCCTAAATACAGATACTCTTTCGACCATCTAAAATTATAATAAAATAATTAACATGAAATACCATGGGGAGCACAGAGTGGAGGCAAACTTGAACAGGGTGCAGAATCTTAGGACTTTCAGAAACCAAGGAGAACATTTCTTTCTAAGATACAGAGTACAAAAATATTCAGGGGAGGAATGAGGAAAGAAGAGCAGAATCTTGAAAGAGTTAGAAATCAAAAACTATAACAATTTCTATCAAAGATACAAAGTACAGACATTCTGACAGATGAAAAGAAAATGCAGTTGTCTTAGGAACCTAAGCTTAAGTGTAAATGATGGGAGTATGTTAACTGTTGCAGAAGTCTTCACAGTTGGGACTTCTGCCACAGAGGCCCAACTTCTGGTCTGACTTTAGCTGAGAACCCTTCTTCTTCTAGGCCAGGCAGATACCCACTCACCTGGATGCCAGCATGACTGCGGTATAAAGTACAGTTGTGTACCTACCATAAATGTAGATGTTCGAGTGTATTCACTGTTGCAGTCATTACACTTGGGTTATCTTGCTGGCAGGCAACCCGCAGTCGGCCTGAATTCCAAAGTCTTGGTCCGGCGTTGGTTGCTGTCGCCTCTTCCCTGATGTCAGTGCGCCAGGGGTATAAAAGATGCAGCCAACGCCATTTTCTTCAGTTTTTCTTGCCCCAGATGTCAGGTGCCCCCAAAAGGGTAAGCAAAAAATTTGCAAATAAAAAAGCATGCACTAACATAAACGTTACCTTCCTCTACAAGCAAATGCACCACATAGGTTGTATAGAATAGAGAATTACTGATAAGTCCCAGCAATGAAAGGGGGATGGTGGGAGGGTAACCTGGACTGCAACAGTGAAAACACTCGAACATCTACATTTATGGTAGGTACACAACTGTACTATGTTCATTGTGTTTCACTGTTGCAGTCATTACACTTGGGTTGAATCCCAAAGCTGAGGTTGGGCGGCTGGATCTAAATAGGATAAGTTAGGAGTGGCAATGAGGCCCTGCAGAACTGCAGTGGTAAAGCCTGCTCTGGATTTAGAGTAAAGAGGTAAGTGATAGTGCTTGGTAAAAGTGTGCACTGAACTCCAAGTTGCAGCCTCCAAAATTTCCTTGGTTGGTACTCCTCTGAGAAAGGCTGCTGATGTGGCTGCTGCCCTGGTAGAATGAGGCCTAATATTCTTAGGCACTGATTTGCCATGCTGTGCATAGCAGAAACTAATGCAGTGTCCTATTCATTTTGAAATAGTCTGCTTTGAAATAGCCTTTCCTTGTGATCCTGCAGCGTATACCACAAAAAGTTGCTCAGTTTTTCTGAAAGCTTTTGTTTTGTCCAAGTAGAAGCGTAGCTGCCTGGGTATGTCCAAAGAGTGCAGAAGTCTCTCCCCTTTATTCTGAGGATTTGGATAAAAGGTTGGTAAATGAATGGTTTGGTTAAGAGCCACGCTGGATACTACCTTTGGCATAAATGTAGGGTTTGTCCTTAGAGAAACCCTGTCCAGATGAAAAATGATAAAAGGTTCCACTGCCATTAATGCCTGTAACTCTGAGACTCTTCTTGCTGAAGTTATTGCTAGGAGCAGGGCAGTTTTCCATGATAAGAATTTTATCTCAGCTGTACTGACTGGCTCAAAAGGAGGCAGTGTGAGCTTTTCCAAAACAAAGTTGAGGTCCCATGTTAGTATAGGTGCTCTCCTTGGGGGTCTTATGTTTTTTTGCCCCTCTGAAGTACTGTCTTAGTAGTGGATGAGTGAAAATAGGAGGTACCATATTGTAATGAGCTGAAATGGCAGAGGCATGGATCTTAATTGATGAAAAGGATAGGCCTTTGTTCAGCATCTCATTTAGGTACTGCAAAATCTGAGGAATATTAGGAGCAAGCAGTTCAAGTCCTTGTGCCTGGTTCCAAGCACAGAATCTCTTCCATTTTTCTGCATAAGATTTCCTGGTGCTGGGCCTCCTGGCTTCCAAAATGACATCCATAACTGCTTTAGAGAGAGGTGTGTTCTGAGTGGCTATATTATTTGCCAAGCAGCCAGATTTAAGGTTCTGAGTTGGCTGTGCAGGATCTGATTGTTTTGTTGGGTCAGCAGATGAAGAATTTGAGGTAAAGTCCAAGCTGGCCCTTGAGACAAGCTCTTTAGGATTGGGTACCAGTGCTGGCGTAGCCAGTCTGGGGCAATCAGAATCATTTTTGGCTTCTCTTGTCTGACCTTTAGGAGTACCTTGGGGAGTAGAGGCAGTGGTGGATAGGCATAAAGTGTTAGGCTTTTCCAGCTGAATGATAGAGCATCCACCTTCCATGCTTGTGAGTGATCAGTCCTTGTGCAGAATCTCTGTAGCTGGCAGTTGTGAGAGGAGGCAAATAGATCTATGTATGAGCATCCCCATTTCTTTGTTATCATGCTGAAGACTTGTGGATCTAGTTTCCACTCGTGAGGGTCCATGAGGTTTCTGCTTAGTTCATCTGCCAGAGTATTTTTCTTTCCTGGCAGGAATTGTGCCTGCAGATGTACTTGATAGGCCAGTGCTGTGTTCCACAAAGTCATGGCTTGCCTGCAGAGGGGGTAGGAATGCATGCCCCCTTGCTTGTTTATGTACCACATGACTGTAGTATTGTCCGTCTTTAGTAATAGGTGTCCTGGATGTAGTAGATCCTTGAAGGCTGTCAGGGCATTCTGTACAGCTAGCATCTCTTTTTGATTGATATGAAGATGCATTAGGTCTGTGGGCCACGTGCCCTGTATACATTTTCCCACCATGTGTGCTCCCCAGGCATAATCCGATGCATCTGTTGTTAGTGTCTGCCTGGCTGTGGGTAAAGTGAAAGGCTGTCCCTTGTTGTGGTGACAGGCCAGTGCCCACCATCGAAACTCTTGTTGCAGGCAGGGAATGAGAGTAATTATTGTTTCCAGGCTGTGGCAATGTTGAGTCCAAACACTTTTTAGATACCATTGCAGCTTCCTCATATGCAGTCTTGCATATGGAATTTGGAGGATGCAGGATGCCATGAAGCCCAAAGCCTGCAGAATTTTTCTTGCAGATAGCTGGGTCTTTGTTGCCATCATTTGAAAGTAATGAGTCAGTTGCCTTTGTTTGTCTGGCATGAGATAAGCCATCTGGGCAGTTGTATTTAAGCTTGCACCCAGGAATATTATCTCTTGAGAGGGCACTAGTTTTAATTTCTTCTCGTTTACTGCGTACCCTAGGCAAATTAGTAATCTTTTTACAAACACCAGATGCTTTAGTAGAATGTCCTTGCTGTCTGCTTGAATAAGGCAGTCGTTCAAGTAGGGATACATTTGAATTCCTTTTTAACTGCAAAATGCAGTTACTGGTGCCAGGCATTTTGTGAAGACCCTGGGTGCAGTAGATAAGCCAAAGGGCTGTGCAGAGAATTGGTAATGCATTGAGCCAGCTATGAATCTGAGGTATCTTCTACAAGATTGTCTGATTGATACATGCAGGTATGCCTCTTTGAGGTCCAAAGTAACTAGCCAAGCTTTTTTGCCCAGCATGGGTAGAAGTTGCTGCAGTGTCAACATTTTGAATTTTGGAACGTCCAGGAAAGTATTTAGAGTAGACAGGTCTAGTATTGTCCCTGCTCTTGCTGTGGTACTTTTTGAATAGCCCTCATGTCCATGAGAGCAGAAATTTGTTTTTGTGCCTCTGCCCATTGATTGTGTTGCAGGTCTGGTATACCTTTTGGCCTTGGTAGGATGTGAAAGTGGAACCTGTAACCCTGGGAAACAATATTCAGCACCCATTTGTCCTGGGTGATCATGTGCCAATTTTGTGAGAAAAGTGCCAGTTTTCCCCCTAAGGGTGCTGCCAAAAGGTAAGTGCTTGGCATTGGTAGAGGGAAGTCATTGGGACTGTTTCCTATAAGGTTGTGATTTGTCTTCTCCACCTTTGGGAGCTGAAGCACCCCATTGCTTAGGTCTGTATGGGCCTTGGGGCTGAGATCTGCCTCTTGGGCATCTGTATCTGCCTCTTTATGGCCTGTCTGACACTGGAAAGGACCAATTTTTAAAAGGCCAGTTCCTGCTAAATCTGGGTGGCTGAACCTGTAAGAAATCCTTTACTGTTTGCATTGATTTTGCTTTATCCTCCATTTTCTTTAACACCTCTTCCACCTTAACACCAAACAAAGTATCATGCTGTAATGGAGCATCCAACAATTTTGCTTTAACATGATCAGGTAAACTTTGTTCTTTTAACCAAGCATGCCTTCGAATGACAGAACCTGTAACTGCGGCTCTGCAAGAAGCCTCATGAATCAAAACCACATTGCAAAGTATGCTTTCCCACTTGTTCAGCTGCATGCAATAAATCCTGCATTTCCTTATTTTCAGGACATTCTGAGCTTTTAAGCATTTTCTGTGTTAGCAAAGACATTAGGTATTGTTAATATTTAAGCATGTGAAACTGGCAGTTTAAAGCCCTTACAGCTAAAGTAGCAGAAGTGTAAACTTTTTTCCATCTGTCCAGTGCTCTAGAATCCCTATCAGAGAGGACAGTTTTTTTTGCAGTGGAAGCCTTGACCCCTTTGGGACCCTGAGAAATTGTTTCTGGGTCAGCAGCAGGGTTTTTATACATAAATTTATGAGACTCTGGGACCATGTAGTACCTATCTGGCTTAACTGGTGCAGGGAGTAAAGAATCAGCAGACAGACTGGATTCAGAAAATACATCAACAATATCTAGTACAGGGGAATAGCAAGAGGCCTGTGCTGAGGCAGTAAAAGAAAGTCCCTGAGCTTTTTCTTGGATTCTGAATAATCCTGGCTCTCCCAATGGAAATGCTCCCTCGTGGTGTGCAGGGTTTTCCCAAAGGAGTAATCCTCAGGAGGAGAGGCTGAAGGGATAGATTCTTCAGCGTCAGAGTCCTCATAGGGAGGAAGAGAATATCCCTGTTCTGAAGAGGAATCAGGAGGAAATAAAAACCTGGTCAGAGGAATCGGTCAGTATCTTGCCTAGGCCTTTTATCAGGAGGGGGAGGGGAACCCCTGATCAGAGTAATTAGGTCCTCGGCCATTTTAAGTATCTGTTTCTTTGGCATGGATGACTGTCCAGGTGAATGCTTTACTTGTTTCTTTGTCTTTAAAGGTGTTTTAGACTTTGCCTTGGCTGCTGAAGTGGTCTTGATAGTAAGCTGTGAAGGTCTGAAAACACCCTCAGAAGCCGATGCCTGCTCAGCGGCTCTGGACCCATCTGAGGGAATAGTTTCCATAGGCCCAATACCTTGAGTTTCCAGAGTCCTGGTTGTCTCCACGTGGGAGTCGGAGGCAGCCTGTGACTCTGAGGTAGCGGGTGTCAGGGGCTGCGAAAGCACCTCACTGAGAACCGGTGAACTGGTGACTGGCCTAGAAGAGGCTTCATAGTCGGTTTTGGACCTCGGATGCCTGTCCTTTTCTTTGTCCTTGCGCTTTTTATGAACTCCGTTCGTCGGCTGTTCCGACGGCATTATATAGTTAAACCTTCGGCCAAAGTAATGTAAAGCAAAATCGAACCGACATTTAACACTGCATTGGTTGAATCTAGCGCAAAACCGACAACTAGCAACATCGTGGTCAGGGCCTAGGCAAGGAATACAGTAAGAATGAAAATCCTTATGAGGTATTTGCTTCCCACAAGAAATACAATTGTTAACTTTTACTGACATCGGTCTGGAGCAAGAAAAAGTTTCCCCAATGGGCTACTTAGCTTTATTGAAGACTTCAGCTCTGAAATTCAATTTCAAAAATCTCAGGAGTCGGCCGACCGGCACTTGCGAACTGCTTTTGCTTCGGGCACCACACGGCAAGAAAGACTGAAGAAAATGGTGTAGGCTGCATCTTTTATACCCCTGGTGCACTGACGTCAGGGAAGAGGCAACAGCAACCGACGCTGGACCAAGACTTTGGAATTCAGGCCGACTCCGGGTTGCCTGCCAGCAGGATAACCCAAGTGTAATGACTGCAACAGTGAAACCCTATGAACATCAGGGATTTTAATCACAGATTCATAGATATCTACTAGGCTTGAGGTTCAGGGGGACCACTGAGGAGCCTAATCCATATTTCCAGTGGTTTCCATATACTGTCCAGTTAAATGACTTGCTAGGGTCACAAAGTAGGTAAGTGAGGGCTAACAAAATTAAACCTGGTATCACAGGAACTACAGCTCACAGCCTTAAACCTCAGTTTACTCTCCTTGGTGGTTTCTTGCCATTGTAGTCTTCAGGAGCCTGTGGCTGATCCAGAGCACTAAGTGCTCAAGTGGACAAAGGAAGAAGGTTTGCTCCCATCTATAGCAGTCTAATAAGATGACACCCAACGTCAAAGCTGCCTCTTCAAGTTCTAAGTAAACCTGACAAGGGAAGATGCCTTGTATTGGTATCAGCAGATGTCTAGCTACCCCAGCCTCTGATTCCCACAGGACAAAAAGATGAGTGGAGCGATGGAGGTAGTACTGTAACAGTGACCAAACAAATATCCGCAGTTATGATAAGTTCCTAACACAGTTCTACTATGGTCATCACATGGATCACTGCTGCAGTAGTTTTCAAATTTGGGCAGAGTCCCAAAACTCCAGGACCGCTGGGTGGCTGGCATTGAGGATGCGTTGGCTGAAGTAACTTTTGCAGACTGTCCATGACAAATCCTGCCCTAGCTCTAGAAGCAATGTCCAGGCTTTAGTTCACAGAGAAAGTGTAGACTGAAAATCAGGTAGCAGATTCTAAAACAAGCTGTGTAGTGACCTCCTCCAAGGAGGGCAGTAGTGGCTGTGGGTGCAGTAGTTTTTGTAGAATGGGCCCTTGCCTTCTCTGGTACTGTCTTGCCATAAAAGAAGTCATAAAAGCATACATAGGGCCAACCATTTACAGATAATCTGTTTGGAAACGGGCCTTCTCTCTCTGTGCTTAGTAAAGAATATAAACAACTGTTCTATTTTTCTGTTATCTTTTGACCTGTCAAGGCAACGTCCATATTGCCTATGAACATCCACAGAGTGTAGATTCCTCTAGATTTCTCTTCCCTCTATTCTGGGTGGTAGTAAAAACATTGGGAGATGAATGACCTGACTCAAGGATAATTTTAGGATAACTCGGTTATTACATTGCTTGTGAAAGAAAGGTTGGTGCATAGAGTGACCTTGTCCCTGTGGACTGTTAGAGACTGTCCTTTGCACAGGAGCAGCAGTAGCTCTGAAATCCTTCTGGCTAAAAACAGCCACTAAGGACATAGTTTCCAAAGCAGGCCTTCAAGGATGCAGAAGCCACTGGTTCAAAGGCAGGTAATATATTCACAAGAATATAGTTGAGGTCCCATGGTAGAGGAGGTCCCTTCTTCGCAGGCCTCAGGTGCAAGTCCCCTTTTAAAAAATGCTTTACTAGCAAAAATAAATAGAGGGAGATCCTAAAGCAAGCAAGCTGAAACAGCTAAGGCATGTATACTCACAGACACAAAAGATAACTTTTTCTGACATCGGTCTGGAGCAAGAAAAAAAGTTTCCCCAATGGGGTACTTAGCTTTAATGAAGACTTCGAATCTGAAATTTGTCTTTGAAAATCTCAGGAGTTGGTCGACCGGCACTTGCGAACTGCTTTTGCTTCGGGCACCGCGCGGCAAAAAAGACTGAAGAAAATGGCGTTGACTGCATCTTTTATACCCCTGGTGCACTGACGTCAGGGAAGAGGTGACAGCAACCAACGCCGGACCAAGACTTTGGAATTCATGCCGACTGTGGGTAGCCTGCCAGCAAGATAACCTAAGTGTAATAATGCAACAGTGAAACACGATGAACATCCAGGACTGCAACAGTGAATACACTCGAACATCTACATTTATGGTAAATGTACACAAAGTACAGTTTTGTACCTACCATAAATGTAGATGTTCGAGTGCTAATACAGCTGCAGTCATAACAGATGGGTTCTCCTGCTGTCAGGCGGGTCCTCGGTTGGCCGAATTCCAAAGTCTAGGTCCGGCGTCGGTTGTCGTCACTTCTTCCCTGATGTCAGTGCGGCAGGGGTATAAAAGAACCAGTCGACGCCATTTTCTTCAGTTTTTCTTGCCCCAGATGTCAGGTGCCCCCAGAAGGAAGGCAATACATAAATTTATGTAATAATGCAATGCAATATAATCAAAAAAAACAGTAGTTGCAAGCAAATACACCATAAATGAATACCCCAATCAGGTTGTATGAAGAGGTGTTAGCCATTAGGCCTGTCCCAAGATGGGAAGGAGGGAGGGAAACCTGGACTGCAGCTGTATTAGCACTCGAACATCTACATTTATGGTAGGTACAAAATTGTACTATGTTCATCGTGCATACAGCTGCAGTCATAACAGATAGGTAGAATCCCAAAGCTAAAAAAGGGGTGGTAGGCACTAGGTGGAACTAGGAGGAGCCAGGATGCCCTGCAAGACTGCAGTGGCAAAGCCTGCTCTAGATTTGGAGTATAATGGTAGGTGATAGTGCTTGGAGAAGGTATGCACAGAACTCCAAGTGGCTGCTTCCAAAATATCTTTGGTAGGAACCCCCCTGAGGAAAGCTGCAGAGGTAGCTGTGGCCCTTGTGGAGTGAGATCTGATACGTGCAGGTACAGTTTTACCATGAAAAGAGTAACAAAAGCGTATGCAGTGGGCTATCCATTTTGAGATTGTCTGTTTGGAAATTGGCTTCCCTTGAGCTCCTGTAGCATAGGACACAAAGAGTTGCTCTGATTTTCTGAAAGGCTTTGTTTTGTCCAAATAATAACGCAGCTGTCTGTGGATGTCCAAGGAATGTAGTAGTCTCTCCCATTTGTTTTGAGGATTAGGGTAAAAGGTAGGTAAGTGTATAGCCTGATTCAAAGCTACCCTGGATACCACCTTTGGCATAAAGGACGGATTGGTTCGTAAGGAAACGCTGTCCTGATGGAAAATGATGAAAGGCTGCACAGCCATGAGGGCTTGTAGTTCCGATACCCTGCAAGCTGAGGTGATATCCAGAAGGAAGGCTGTTTTCCAGGACAAATATTGCAGTTCTGTTGAGGCAGCTGGCTCAAAAGGAGGCAAGGTCAGTTTTTCAAGAATGAAATTGAGGTCCCAAACAGATACTGGTTGTTTCCTTGGGGGTTTTATATTCTTAGCCCCTCTGAGGAACTGTCTTAAGAGGGGGTGAGAGAATAAAGGAGGATCAGTGTTGTATTCTGCAGAAATGGCTGAGGCATGGATTTTGATGGAGGAGAATGAAAGTCCACTGCTTAGCATCTCAGCTAGGTACTGTAATATTTGAGGTAAATTCAGTATTCCAGGATTCTGACCCTTTTTCTCATTCCAGGCACAAAACCGTTTCCATTTTGCAGAGTAAGCTTTTCTAGTAGAAGGCCTTCTGGCCTCCAAAATGACATCCTGCACCTCCTTGGAGAGTAGTGTCTGTTGTGAAGTTAAGGAATCTTCCATGCAGCCAGATTGAGTGCTTTCAGCTGACTGTGTAGAGTTTTGAAGCTGTGCTGAGTCAGAAGAAGAGGCATTAGAGGTAGGATCCATGGTGGGGAATGCGTCAGGCTCCTCAGGAGTGAGTACCAGTGTTGTCTTGGCCAGTCTGGAGCAATGAGAATCATCTTTGGTCTGTCTGCTCTGGTTTTTAATAGAAATTTGGGCAGCAGAGGAAGAGGTGGAAAGGCATAAACTGTCATTGTTGTCCAACTGAAAGAGAGTGCGTCCACTCTCCAGGCCTGTGGATGAAAGGTCCTTGAGCAGAATTTTGCCAATTGGTGATTTTTGTGGGAGGCAAAGAGATCTTTGTCTGGCCTTCCCCATGCTTGAATTATCTCTGTAAAAACTTGAGGATGCAACTTCCATTCGTGTGGATCTGTCATATTTCTGCTTAGGTTGTCTGCCAGCATGTTTTCCTTGCCTGGCAAGTACTGTGCTTGAAGTTCGATTTGTAATTCCAGAGCCATGTTCCAAAGAGATATGGCCAGCCTGCATAGGGGGTATGAATGGGTTCCTCCCTGTTTGTTTACGTACCACATTACTGTGGTGTTGTCTGTCCTTATCAATAGGTGACCTGGACGCAGAAGGTTTTTGAAAGCTATAATAGCATTTATTACTGCTAGCATTTCCTTTTGATTGATGTGTAGGTGCTTTTCTTTTTGGGACCATTTGCCCTGAATGCACCGATCTGTCATGTGCGCCCCCCCCCAGGCATAGTCCGAGGCATCTGTTGTGATGACTTAATTTGCTTGAGGCTTGCAGAATGGGAGACCTGTGTTTCTTTGGCATGCTTGAGCCCACCACAGAAATTCCTTTTGAAGACATGGAATCAGTGATATTATTGTTTCCAAACTGTGGCTGTGTTGAGACCATAGGTTTTTCAGGTACCATTGAAGTTTCCTCATATGCAGCTTTGCACGTGGGATTAGTAGGATGCAAGATGCCATGAATCCCAGAGCCTGCAGGATTTTCCTTGCAGTTAGCCTGGTGAAATCTGCTAGTTTTCTGAAGTATTGAGTTAGTTGCCCCTGTTTCTCTGGTGTGAGGTAGGCCATCTGGGTGTTTGTTTCCAAGTTGGCACCCAGGAAAATTATTGTTTGAGAGGGTATTAGCCTTGATTTCTTTTTGTTGACAGTGTATCCCAGAGAATTCAACAACATTATTACAAAACCAGATGTTTCAGAAGTATGTGCTTGCTGTCCGCTTGGATCAGGCAGTCGTCCAAATATGGGTATATTTGTATCCCTTGAAGTCTGCAGTAGGCAATTACTGATGCCAGGCATTTCGTGAATACTCTGGGTGCAGTAGATAAGCCAAAGGGCAATGCAGAGAATTGATAATGGGTTGAACCTGCAAGAAATCTGAGGTATCTTCTGCAATCTTGTCTGATTGGGACATGCAGGTATGCCTCCTTGAGGTCCAATGTTACCAGCCAAAACTCCTTGCCCAGCATGGGAAGAAGCTGCTGTAATGTGAGCATCTTGAATTTTGGCACGAGTAAAAATGTGTTTAGGATAGATAGGTCCAAAATAGGTCTCCAATCTTTTCCTTTCCTTGGTACCAGGAATAGTCTGGAGTAAAAACCTTGACCTTGTTCTTGTGTAGGTACCTCTTGAATAGCTTTCATGTCCATGAGATCTGAAATTTGTTTTTGTGCCTCTGCCCTTTGATTGTGTGGCAGGTTTGGCATGCCTCTCATTTTTGGAAGGGTGTGAAAATGGAATCTGTAGCCTCTGTCTATAATGTCCAGGATCCATTTGTCTTTTGTGACAATATGCCAATTTTTCGAAAATAATGCTAGTTTTCCACCTAAAGGTGCTGCCATTTGAGCCTTGCTTGGCATGCAAAGGGGAAAGTCATTGGGTTTGCTTTCTGAATGGCTGTGAACTATCCTCACCACCTCTTTGTGTAGGTGCTTGCCATTGTCTGCCTCTAAACGATCCTTGAGATTGCCCTCTGTCCCTCGGGTGCCTGTATCTACCTCTTTGGGGTCTGTGCGTGGCTGGAAAGGACCAATTTTTGGAAGGCCAATTTCTACTGAAACGTGGAAGTTGTACCTGTAGGAAATCTTTCACGGTTTGCATTGATTTAGCCTTTTCCTCCATTTTCTTTAATACCTCCTCAGCTTTAACACGAATGATACATCTTTTTGCAGAGGGGCATCTAGTAATTTAGCTTTGACATGATCTGGTAAGGTTTGCTCTTTGAGCCAGGCATGTCTACGTATGACTGATCCTGTAACAGCAGCTCTACATGAGGCCTCTAAAGCATCAAAACCACACTGCAAGGTATGTTTACCCACTTGTTCTGCACTATGCATCAAATCCTGCAACTCCTTCAAGTCTGGTTGTTCAGATGACCGGCACTTGCGAACTGCTTCTCAACTTTGCAAGAAAGACTGAAGAAAATGCTTGGTGGCTGATGCTTATGTAAGCCGCCCGACTGACTGACGCCGGAGAGAAATGACATCGCACGCCGGACGACCCAGACTTGGATCCGCCGACCGAGGGCTGCCTGAGGCAGGACAACCTGTTGGTACTTTAACATATGGAACTGGCAGTTTAATGCCCTCATGGTTAAGGTGGCCGAGGTGTAAACCTTTTTCCCCACCTTTCTAAAGCTCTGGAATCTCTCTGAAGGTAATGGATTTTTAGCAGTGGAGGCCTTAATTCCCTTGGGGCCCTGTGAGATAGTTTCTGGGTCAGCCGCATGGCTTTTTATAGGAATTGGTGTGAGTCAGGAACCCGGTAATACCTGTCAGGCTTGACTGGGGCTGGAGGTAAAGAGTCTGGGTTAAGGCAGGCCTCCGAATACACATCATCTAGAATGTCTAAGACAGGAGGTATAGCCAGAGGCCTGTGCTGAGGGAGCAAGAGAAAATCCCTAAGCCTTTTCTTGGAGTCTGAGTACTCTTGGCCTTCCCAGTGGAAGTGTTCCCTCAAGGTATGCAAGGTTTCCCCAAAAGAGTAATCCTCAGGGGGGGAGACAGAGGGAATGGACTCCTCTGCATCAGAATCTTCAAAAGGGGAGTATGAATGTTCCTGGTCATCAGAATGCTGTGAAATAATGGAGGCCTGGTCCGAGGGTCCGAGGAGGGGGATTCTTCCTCCACTCTGGGCCTTTTGTCCGGGGGGGGGGGGGTTGAGAACCTCTGATAAGAGTAATCAAATCCTCAGCCATTTTGAGCATCTGCTCTTTAGGCATGGGGCCTTGAGAAGGGCCCTGTGGAGCCTATCTTTTAATATGCATGGCTGCTTTAGACTTAGTGAAAGCCTTGATGGAAAAAGAAGAGGAAGACCTGAAGACACCTTGAGAGGTGGCAGACCTGTCTAAACTCTGAGTTTCACCGCCAAGAGTGGCTTCGGTATCGGTAGTCGGGGTGTGGGCCGAAGAGCCTGCGACCTCGGGTACAGTAGACACTGCCAATGAAGTGTCATTGATAGTCAGGGGCTGCGTAGGCACCTCACTGAGAACCGGACCACCTGTAGTCGGCTTTGGCGTGGTGTCGGTAGAAGCCGCGGACCTCGTATGTCAGTCCTTATCTTTGTGTTTTTTACTCAAAACTGGAGTCGGAGTATCCGACGACATAATGTAATTAAATTTTTTGCCAAAATAGTGTTGGGTGAACTCCGCCCAATGCTTAATGATGCGTCTGTTGAATGTAGCACAAAAACGACAGGCCGAGACGTCATGGTCTGGGCCTAAGCAAGGAATGTAGAGGGAATGAAAATCCTTATGTGGTATTTGCTTCCCACATGAAATGCAATTATTAATTTTGTCTGACATTGGTCTGAGGCAAGAAAAGTTTCCCCAACGGGGTACTTAGCTTTCAAGAAGACTTCGGTTGCAAAATGTTCGTAATCTCAGGAGCTGTCCGACCGGCACTGGCGAACTGCTTCTGCTTCAGGCACCGCGCGGCAAGAAAGACTGGAGAAAATGGCGTCGGCTGTTTTTTTTATACCCCTGTCACACTGACGTCAGGGAAGAAGTGACGACAACCGACGCCGGAACTAGACTTTGGAATTCGGCCGACCGAGGACCCGCCTGACGGCAGGAGAACCCATCTGTTATGACTGCAGCTGTATGCATGATGAACATCTGTACTATGTTCTTCATGTTTCACGGTTGCAGTCATTACATTTGGGTAGATTCCCAAAGCTAAGGTTGGGAGGAGGAATTTAAATAGAATTAGGACCAGCTTTAAGGCCCTGCAAGACTGCAGTGGCAAAACCAGCTCTGGATTTAGAGAAAATTGGCAAATGCTAATGCTTGGTGAAAGTATGTACAGAACTCTAGGTAGCAGCCTGTAGGATGTCCCTAGCTGGGATGCCCCTGAGAAAAACTGTAGAGGTAGATGCAGCCTTGGTTGAATGGGGTCTGATGCCCTGTGGGATAGGTTTTCCATGGGGCTTATAGCAGAAAAGAATGCAGTGGCCTATCCATTTTGAAATGGTTTGTTTTGAAATAGCTTTTCCCTCTGTCCCTACAGCAAATGCCACCAGCAGTTATACAGATTTCCTTTGAGGTTTAGTCCTGTCCAAGTAGAATCTAAGCTGTCTGTGCATATCTAAAGAGTGCAGTATCCATTTCCCTTTGTTCTGTGGGTTAGGAAAGAACGTAGGCAAATGAATGGACTGATTAGGAGCCACACTGGATACCACCTTGGGCATGAAGGAGGGATTGGTTCTGAGGGACACCCTGTCCGCATGAAAGATGATGAAAGGTTCCACTGCCATAAGGGCCTGTAATTCAGATACCCTTCTTGCAAAAGTGATAGTTAAAAGGAAAGCTGTTTTCCAGGAAAGAAATTTTAAATCTGCAGTAGCAGCTGGCTCAAAAGGAGGAAGAGTGAGTTTCTCCAAGACAAAGTTAAGATCCCAGGCTGGAGTTGGAGCTCTCCTGGGTGGCCTTAAGTTTTTGGCCCCTCTGAGGAACTGCTTGAGCAGTGGGTGAGAGAAAAGGGGATGCTCTGTGCTATAATGAGCTGAAATGGCTGAAACATGAATTATGATGGAGGAAAAGGACAAGCTCTTATGAAGCATCTCAGCTAAGTATTGTAGAATCTGAAATAAATTGTGTACTGCTGCTTTCATTCCTTGAGATTGGTTCCAGGCACAAAATCTTTTCCATTTTGCAGCATAAGATTTTCTGGTACTGGGCCTCCTTGCCTCTAAAATGATATCCATCACTGATTTGCTGAGGGATGGTAAAAGGAGAGCTTAAGTACTTAGCCAGGCTGCTAGGTTCAGGGTTTGCAGCTGAGGGTGCAGAATTTGGTTCTCCTGCTGAGACAACAGGGAAGGAGTCTGAGGCAGGTGCCATGGAGCTGTGTGTGACACACTGCGCAAGAGTGGGTACCAGTGTTAGCGAAGCCAGTCTGGTGCAATTAAAATCATTCTTGGCTTGTCCTGTTTGATCTTTAGCAGTACTTTGGATAGCAGAGGCAGAGGAGGAAAGGCATAGACTGATAGTTTTTTCCAGATGAAGGATAGAGCATCCACTTTCCAAGCTAGCTTTTGGGGAATCATTGTACAAAATTTGTCCAATTGATGGTTCCGGGGGGAGGCAAACAGGTCTATATCTGGGCTTCCCCATTTGCTTGTCAACATGATGAAAATCCTTGGTTCCAGTTTCCACTCGTGTGGGTCCATGAGGTTTCTGCTTAATCCGTCTGCCAGTGTATTTAGTTTTCCTGGCAGGAACTGAGCTTGTAGATTCACTTGGTAGCTCAAGGCTGTGCTCCACAATGCCATGGCTAGTCTGCAGAGGGGGTAAGAATGTGTACTCCCCTGCTTGTTTATGTACCACATCACAGTGGTGTTGTCCTGGAAGAATGTGGTCCTTGAAGGCTGTCAGTGCATTCTGTACAGCTAACACTTCCTTTTGATTTACGTGCAGGTGCATTTGACTTGGGTTCCATCTGCCCTGAATGCACTTCCCTGCCAGGTGAGGCCCCCTCCCCATACATAGTCTGATGCATCTGTTGTTAAAATCTGGGCGGAAGGGCGTAGTGTGAATGCTGAGCAGTACCCTGTTTTGGTGGCAGGCCTCTGCCCACCAAAGGAACTCTAGGCGTAGGCAAGGTATGATAGGAATCCTTGCTTCTAGATCCTGTAAATGTTGACATCATAGGCTTTTGAGATACCATTGTAGTTTCCTCATATGCAGCCTTACATATGGAATTAGAAGAATGCAGGAGGCCATGAACCCCAAGGCATGCAGTATTTGCCTTGCAGATAGCTGGGTTTTTGTGGCCACTTGTTTGAAGTAGGTTGCCAAATGAACCCATTTCTCTGGCATGAAAAAAGACATCTGTTAAGATGTATTCAAGCTTGCTCCCAGGAATATAATTACAATCATCCAGGTATGGGTATATTTGAATATTTCTTTGCCTGCAAAATGAAATGACTGGAGCTAGGCACTTTGTGAATACCCTGAGAGCAGTAGATAAGCCAAAGGGCAGTGCAGAGAACTGATAGTGCATGTAGCCTGTTTTGAAGTGTAGGTATCTTCTGCAAGACTCCCTGATAGGGATATGCAGGTATGCTTCTTTTAAGTCTAGTGTTGCTAACCATGCATCTTTGCCTAGCAAAGAAAGCAGCTGGTGAAGCATCAGCATTTTGAATTTTGGAATCCCCAGGAAGGTGTTTAGAGCAGAAAGGTCCAGGATAGGATGCCATGTATTGCCTTTTCTGGGTACTAGGAAAAGTCTTGAATAGAAACTTTGTACCTTTTCCTCTTCTGGTACCAACTGAATAGCCTCCATGTTTAAGAGAGAGAGTACTTGATTTTGGGCCTCTGCCCACTAATTTGGGGGTAGATCTGGCCACCCACTTGGAGTTGGTAATGTGTGGAAGTGAAATCTGTATCCTTGGGACACTACATTTATAACCCATTTGTCCAGGGTAATGAGTGCCCAGTTTTTGGCCTGCAGAGCAATCTTTCCGCCTAAAGGAGCATTCAGTTGGGAAGTGCTTGGAAATTTTAAAAGCAAGTCATTGAGACAGTTTTCCATAGGGGGGAGTCTTACTACTCCCAGATTTGGGTGTGGAAACACCCCACTGCTTAGTCTTGTGTGTCCCTTGGGACTGAAACCTGGGGTTTCTGCTGTGTCTGGGTTTGGCATGAGAAGACCTGGAAGGGGCCAGAAAGGACCAATTCTTAGAGGGCCAGTGCCTACTAAATCTAGGAGGCTGAACTAGTAAGAAATCTTTTGACAGTTTGCATAGATTTAGCTTTATCTTCCATCTTTTTAAGAACTTCCTCAGCCTTGTTGACAAACAGGCAGTCCTGATTTAAGGGAGCATCCAACAATTTAGCTTTAACATGATCAGGCAAAGATTGCTTCTTAAGCCAAGAATGCCTTCTGAACACAGACCCAGTAACAGCAGCCCTGCAAGAGGCCTCTAAAGAATCAAATCCACATTGCAAAGTATGTTTTCCAACCTGCTCAGCAGAATGCATTAAATCCTGTAATTCTTTATTTTCAGCACAGTCAGGAAACAACATCATTTTCTGTTTAAGCAATCCAATAACATTTTGTTGATACTTTAACATATGAAGCTGGCAGTTTAAAGCCCTAATGGCCAAGGTTGCAAAAGTGTAAACCTTCGTACCCCATCTATCCAGCACCCTGGAGTCTATCAGAGAGGGTAGGATTTTTAGCAGTAGAAGCCTTAATGCACTTGGGTCCCTGTGAAATAGTCTCTGGATCTGCAATAGGATTTTTAAAAAGGAACTTGTGTGAATCAGGAACCCTGTAATATCTGTCAGGTTTTCTGGGAGCAGGATGCAAAGAATCAGGAGCCAAACTAGATTCTGAAAAGGCATCATCAACAATGTCCAGTACAGGAGGTACAGCTAAAGGCCTATGCTGAGGCAGGAGTAAGAAATCCCTAAGCCTAATTTCTGAATCAGAAAAATCCTGGCTTTCCCAGTGGAAATGATCCCTTAGAGTATGTAAGGTTTCACCAAAAGAAAAATCCTCTGGAGGGAAGGCAGAGGGAATACAGTCCTCTACATCAGAATCCTCATAAGTAGATAAGGGCAAATCCAGATCATCAGAAGAATCAGAATCAGAATCCTGATCAGAAGATTCATAAACAGCTTCAGTCCTAAGTCTCTTAGAAGGGGGAGGTTGGCTTCCCCTGATTAGAGTTATACGATCTTCAGTCATTCTTATAATTTGTATTTTTAGGCATAGAGGCCTGAGCATGTGGTCTGGGCGTCGGTTTCTTAGGCATGGTTCGAGATTTTGGCCTAAATGAAGATGGAGGCATTGGTTTAATATGCAAATCCACAGGCCTGAATACACCCTCAGAAGCCAGTGCCTGCACAGTGGCTCCGGACCCATCCAAGGTAGAGACATCCGCAGGTTCCACAGTTGAAGCATCTCACGGCATACCGGACTCCGAATGGGTCTCAGTAGAGGCCTGCGAGTCAGAAATAGTGGGTATCAGGGGCTGTGAAAGCACCTTGAGTATCGGCGAACTGGCGACTGGCTTAGGAGAAATGTTGTCGGCAGTTTTGGACCTCAGCGGCCTGTCTTTATCTTTACATTTTTTCAGAATCCTGGTAGTCAGATGGCTAACCGACGACATTTCTGGATAATCAAACAGAGAACCGAAATATTTAGAGGCAAAGATATACCGACGACAGACAGCACGCTGATTAAATAAAGCACAAAACCAACAGCAAGGTACATTGTGATCAGGGCCTAGGCAAGGAATACAGTACGAATTAAAATCTTTGTGAGGTATTTGCTTTCCACAAGTAATGCAATTATTAACTTTTACTAACATCGGTAAGGGGCAAGAAAAAGTTTCCCCAATGGGGTACTTAACTTTAGTTGAAGACTTCGATTCTAAAACTTGTAAACGAAAATTTCAGGAGTTGGCCGACCGACACTTGCGAACTGCTTCTGCTTCGGGCACCGCACGGCAAGAAAGACTGATGTAATGGCGTAGGCTGCATGTTTTATACCCCTGATGACCTGACGTCATGGAAGAAGGGACAGCAACCGACGCAGGACCCAAGACTTTGCTAATCAGGCTGACTGAGGGCTACTGCAAGCAGATAACCCAAATGTAATGACTGCAACAGTGAAACATGAAGAACATCAACTGCTTTATATACATGCATTCTGAAAAAATAAGGACTTGATTTTGCTAGTTTATACTTAGCAATGAATACTAATTTTAATACTATACTTATAAATACAATGATTTTATTATCAGATATCTTACTGGATAATATGTTTTTCTTTCTTAACGTGAAGTATTATAAACAAGTTAAAGGAGTAGCGATGGGTGCTATTGTAGCCCCCTTCTATGCCACATTAGTCATGGCCTGGTGGAAAATTAAAATACTACCTACAGTTTTGAAATGTATTTTAAGAATGTTCTGTCAATGACTTGTTTTTTACATGGAAAGGTACTATAAAAGAGTGTGAAATATTTTTCAGAGTAGTTGAATCAAACAACAACTTTTTTTTAAATTTTACTATGGGTACCTGCGGTTGTCAAGTTAATTTTCTTGACCTAATTACTTCTTGCGACTATTTAAATAATAAAAATCTATAGGCGAGACACTTTTGTAATCACTCCCATTTGAGAAAACGAACATACCTTCTGGGTAAATGAGAAGAGGCTCGAGGGTAATAATTAAAGACCGTGATTTTGACATTGAACTGACTTTTATTATAAAGTTATTCACTGAGATAAAGTTACTTATTGACAGAAGTTAGCACAAGAAATATTAGAAATTGCGCAGGAAATAAAAAATAATAGGAACATTAAAGTTCAATCAATATTAAAAAAAGGTCTTGTCAAAAAGAAAGGAATAACTTTAAAAATATTGTGGGTTTTGTTTAGATATATGTTTGGACAGTGCTACTATAAATAACATAATTAAGGACAACTGAAACATTTTAAAAGGTAGCAGTAATTTACAAACAGTTATAGGTGATGAACATAACTTTACTTACAAAAAGTCTAAGAGTCTGAAAACCATGCTACATAAAGACAATTCTTTAGTTTTTCCACCTTAGAGGGATAAACAAAAAGGGATGTTTAAATGTGGCAGTTGTGAAATGTGCCAGTATGTATTAGAAGGTCAATTCATAATTTTGGATTATAAAAATAAGACAATACTGATCAGAGGGCACTGCACTTGTCACCATGGTTGGACGTTGGTATAATGGTTACGATATTAACTCCACAAACACAAGGTACAAGGTTTAATTTTCATGTTTGGAAGAGAAATTGGCTAGACTTACAATGGCGCACAAGGGCAGCTAGCCTAGTACTTATATATGACTCTATGAACCTATGAACCCAGTGTATGTTGCAATATGATACAATTGTTTAGCTTTTTACTTGGGGATGTCCACTAAGAAACTGAGCAAAAGAATGAATGAGCATTACTATGCAATAAAGACAAAAGATGTGAAAAATACTTTATATCAGCAATTACATGGTGATACAAGAAGCAAAAAATTATGTTAGTATTTTCAAACAAGTGTTACATGACAGTAGGAAAGAGAAATATAATAATAAAACTGAATATACAGAGGGGTACTTTAGCAGTTAAGATTAGGTGTAGAGAAAACTCAAGAGTTGAAAGAGATGATTAACATAAAATGCTTTTTAAGCAATCGTTATTTGACAAATAAATAACTTATTGTGTTTTTAAATAATTGGTTTAAGATAATACTGAACGATGAGGTCATTTAACAGAAGTGTTGTATAAAATGAGTAAGTGAGACTAGTGTTAAAAAGTCTAAGTTGTTGAAGGACGAAAGCACTAAATAAATACAAGTCTGCTTTAGCCTTTGGGGTTTTTTTTGCAACCCTGTGTACTAAGAAATTCCCTTATAATGATATGGTTTTGCTGTGACACAGATGCGAAGTCCAAAACACGAAGGCCCTCTAGTGAATGGTGTCCAGATGGGCTCCCAAGAGCAAGACTTGTTTTGTGCATGGTGGGTATGACGTTGGCATGTTCAAAGAGTGTCCTAGGTTTTCAAAGCAGGCTATGGTGAATTGCAGTGCCCTCTGCATTTCAAGATTGGTGCCTGAATTATGTCACCATCCAGACATACGTAAATGTAGACTGCCCTCCCTTGGTCCTGCAGGAGAAAGTTACTGAAGCATGGCACTTTGTGAACATCCTAACTGCAGGAGATAAGCCAAAGGGTAAGGCAGTTAATTGAAAGGGGGAACTTCTACTTTGAATCTCATGTAATACCTGTTCTCCATGGTTATAGGTATATGAAGGTAAGCCTCTTTCAGGTGCACACGAAGGTTTGAGAAAACAGGAGAGGTAGAACGGTTTACAAAAGTAGTACCTTGAACTTTGATGCTGAAAAAGTGACTATAAAAAAGAAAGACATTATCAATAACAAAAGTTCTGCCTTAATGAAATGCTTCACTGGGGCTGTTTTTGGATATATGCTTTAAGAGATGAGGACATGATTAATAACATTATTAACAATAATAGTAAAATAATAGCAATAAAGTCTGCATTGATGAAACTCATTAACAGTGTTGCTATGTTTGTTGAGCTTTGGAAAGGAATCCATTTCATGAGGCTTTCTGCACGAGAACAAGAAACTGTACATACGTGCATTTACAGTTATGTGACAAGATTAATCTTCACTCCCAAGTTCTGCAGTTGAAGTTTCCACTAACCTGCAATCCATGTAGCAGTCCATATAAATTCACCAGCTTCTGGAAAACCTCCTGTCAAAGAAGGGATCAAAACCATCAATTTAATATTTCAAAAAAGATGGAACTATGAACACACAGGCAGAAAAATGCAAATTATTTGGAAAGGGCGTACTTCATTGCACAGCAAAGTAACTAAATAGTATCAGTTCTGACATGCATAAAGTCTTGGAACTATCTGTTCACACCTCATCTTAAATGTGTGAGCAAATGCTTTCTAATCACATTTGGGGTATTACTAACAACAAAAAAGACTAAAAATAAATTGCTCATTGAAAGCAGGCACAGAGCAGTCTCATATATGGAGGGAGACAGAAGTTCTAGTTAGTGCCTACATATTACCAAATACAGTTCCCACTAACAGAAACAGGTTTCCCTAAATGGGAAGAAAACCAAAACAATGTTATTACTGTTGCAAAACTGAAGACTAGATTACTCTAGGCTACAAGGAAAAAAGGGCTCTAATCTTAAATCAGTCATTCTTCCAAGACATCATTTAAGTTAGTTTCTTGGGATGAAAAAATAATGAATAACATTTGCAAGAAAGCTTTATGCACGTGACAACACTTTACTGTTAAGTAAAACATGTTATCATATTCACTAATCAGTGATGAGGAAGACCTGAAAACAAAAAAACAGCCTCTAGCAAGATTAAGCCAAGTGTGTGTTTTACCTCCTGTGGGGACTTCTGTTGCAACTGGTTTCCATTTCGATCCTGTAAATAGACCACTGGGTTAGACTCAAACTCTTTAAAACATTTGCCTTAGTTTTAACAGTACAGATATATTTTTCTCTTCCCTTCTGAAAGAACTGGAGCCCCAACAGTTACTCTAGATAGATTTGGATTCTCTGAAATATTTGTTCATGAGTCAGACAATATATAGGAAAGCTTACCTCAGAAAGTCAAAAAAATAACAAAAAATCTCAGATATTTTTTTCATGTCCCTAAACCCATGTTCACTAAAACAGTATAAAGCAATGCATGAAATATTAAGCACTTTTTGTGGTCATGTTGAAGGGTCACCCTTTACATGGAGACAGACAGTTCATCTGCATTCTTGAATTGGTGTGGAGCAGAGATGGTGAAACATTCACAATTCTGGGATAAGATTATTTGGTATGTATTGGGTCTCTTTCTATAGGACAATGTGTGGGCATTGTAAGAGCAAAATTAAACAAAATGTTGTTAGGTATATGACATCACAGTGAAAAAGAAGAAAGGTGGTCATATCCCATCTCGCACTGCTACCCTTACAAAAAAGGAGGATACTATAGCAATAACCCATGCCTGGGTGTGGGTAATGCGGGATTTAAAGACATTGTAAGAGCAAAATTAAAAAAAATGTTGTTAGGTATATAACGTCACAGTGAAAAAGAAGAAAGGTGGTCATATCCCATCTCCCACTGCTACCCTTACGAAAGGAGGTATGACATTATTTAAAAAGAAACAATTACTTTTCTTAAATAATGGCATTGTATAATGCCTCTTTGCTGCCCTTCAATAAGCAATGGAGATTCGCTATGTTAAAGGAGTTTAACACGGAGATCTCCGTGTCGCTATGTTAAACTCTTTTAACACAGCGAGCAGACAGTTTTAAAAAGACTTATACTAATGGAAAAGTCCGACCAGACCTTTTCCATTAGTATAAGTCGATTTACAACGTGCACGCTGGCCAATCAGCGTGCACGTTTTGGAATATTAATAGGGGGTCATGGTATAATGAGGAACTAGGTGGGGCTTACAGAAGCACCTTCCAATAAAGAATAAGGCAGGAGGAGGCTTAGATAAACAGAAGCTATTTCTCAGAAATGAGAATTTAGTGCACTAAAGAAAGGTATAAACCTAGCCTTAAGCACCAAAGAAAGGTATAAACCTAGCCTTAAGCACCAAAGAAAGGTATAAACCTAGCCTTAAGCACCATTTTACCATTAACAAAAATGATTCCACAACACAAACAAAAGATCATTGACTTTAATGACTGGCAACAGATGAAGGCACTAAAGGCAGTGATGTCTCAATATCCGAGTTAAAAAAAAAAAAAAAACGAACTTCTCCTCTTCACCCACAGGAGGCTGGAGTGATGAAAGTTTGGCTACTAAATAACTAACCACTGGTGCAGAGCCAGGAATAAGCAGGTGGCCAGCTCACACTGACTTCAGGAGTCATCTGAATTATAAGTGTGCATGTGGTACCAACATGCCACACACTGGCATAGTGCATTTGGCAGTGCATGCTGATATTGCTACACTTGGTATCACATAATTGGGAAATATTACAGAGGACCTGAATCAAACTACTTTTTTAAAATTTTACTGTGGGTATTGAGAACCACATGTAAGGGATGGACATGCTAAACATGGTACCACATGCAGCATGTAACACATTGCAATATACTGATATACTGTACTTGGTACATGATACAATACACGTGCCACACATGGCATCACATGCAACATTCTGACATATTGGAACCACAAGCAACATGCTGTAAAACTCCACTTCATACCACATGCAAAATGCTTAAGATATTCATCTTCACCCCCATAACAGTGTTTACATGATTAAATAAATTCATATGGAAAGATGTAGCAATAATCCATTCGGCAGTGCTGTCCCTCATTAGCATAAGTGAATTTGAATAATCATAGTCTTCAAAAATGGTGGTGTGGGGCAGGTCGCAGTTTAAGAATCAACATAAGGTAAAGAAATACAAAAAGATGCAGAATATGGTATGCCAGTACGAGGAACTCTTACTGGCTCAGGTTGTCAGGACTCAGTCAAGAACAATACACTTCCAGGTGCAGTGTCTGCTGTATATTTAACAACTAGGTTTGCAAGGTTACAATGCAGTATAACTAACTGCTGAACAAAAACAAGTCATCCATTTAATAAGATCACAGACTCAAGCCCTGCTGGAAGTAAACACTTGAAAGGACACTAGGTAACTAAATAAATTACCAGTATTCACTTCTGGTTTGAAAGTTTGCAAAACAATCACTTTAAAGAAATATGCTTTTGTAACTCTAACACAAACTCCAGCACGGAGCCTTGGCCACTTTTTCTTCCTCTCATTTTTATTTATCACTTCCTACTTACGGAAGACAAGGCATTAAATAACAATTTTGTGCTTTCATCTCCATCTATACAAACAGAAAGTACAGTTGTACACACTTACTATAAATGTAGATGTTCGAGTGTATTCACTGTTGCAGTCATTACACTTGGTTTATCCTGCTGGCAGGCTACCTTCAGTCGGCCTGAATTCCAAAGTCTAGGTCCTGCATTGGTTGCTGTCACCTCTTCCCTGATGTCAGTGCGCCAGGGGTATAAAAGATGCAGCCGATGCCATTTTCTTCAGTTTTTCTTGCCCCAGATGTCAGGTGCCCCCAAAAGGGTAGGCTAAAAATGTGCCAATAAAATATGCATGCACCAAAATATATATTACACCTTCATCTACAAGCAAATTCACCACATAGGTTGTACAGATTAGAGAAGTGCAGATAAGTTCCAGCAAAGAGATGGGGGATGGTGGGTGGGTAACCTGGACTGCAACAGTGAATACACTCCAACATCTACATTTATGGTAAGTGTACACAACTGTACTATGTTCTTCGTGTTTCACTGTTGCAGTCATTACACTTGGGTTGAATGCCAAAGCTATGGTTGGGAGGCTAGAGCTAAATAGCATTAGGAGCGGCTATGAGGCCCTGCAGAACTGCAGTGTCAAAGCCTGCCCTGGATTTACAGTAGAGTGGTAAATGATAGTGCTTTGTAAAGGTGTGCACTGAACTCCAGGTAGCAGCCTCTAAAATGTCTTTTGTTGGTACTCCCCTGAGGAAGGCTGCTGAAGTGGCTGCTGCTCTGGTTGAATGTGGCCTAATGCCCTTAGGCACTGGCTTGCCATGTTGCAAATAGCAGAAACGAATGCAGTAGCCTATCCACTTTGAAATAGTCTGCTTTGAGATAGCCTTTCCTTGTGATCCTGCAGCATATGCCACTAGTAGTTGCTCTGTCTTCCTGAAAGCTTTGGTTCTGTTCAAGTAGAAGCGTAGCTGTCTGTGCATGTCCAAAGAATGCAGAATTCTCTCCCCCTTATTCTGTGGGTTTGGATAAAAAGTAGGCAGATGAATAGTTTGGTTAAGGGCCACACTGGACACTACCTTAGGCATAAATGTCAGGTTTGTCCTCAGAGAAACCCTGTCTGGATAAAAAATGATAAAAAGTTCCACAGCCATGAGTGCCTGTAGCTCTGAGACTCGCCTTGCAGAGGTTACTGCTAGGAGCAGAGCTGTTTTCCAAGATAAAAACTTTATATCAGCTGTAGTGGCTGGCTCAAAAGGAGGCAGGGTGAGTTTTCCCAAGACATAATTGAGGTCCCATGCAGGTACTGGTGATGATCTTGGAGGCCTTAAGTTTTTGGCGCCTCTGAGGTACTGCCTTAACAAAGGATGAGAAAAGATTGGTGGCTCTGTATTGTAATGAGCTGAAATGGCAGAGGCATGAATTTTAATTGATGAAAAGGATAGGCCTTTGTCCAGCATCTCAGTTAAGTATTGCAAAATCTGAGGAATATTTGGTACAGCTGTGTCAATTCCTTGTGCCTGATTCCATGCACATAATCTCTTCCATTTTCCAGCATAAGATTTTCTGGTACTAGGCCTTCTGGTCTCCAAAATGACATCCATCACAGCTTTAGTGAGTGGCGCGTTTTGTATGACTACATTATCTGCCATGCTGCCAGATTTAAGGTCTTTAGTTGGCTGTGCAGGATCTGATTGTTTTGTTGGGATAGTAGATGAGGTATTTGAGGCAAGGTCCAAGCCGGGCATTGAGACAAGTTCCTTAGGATTGGATACCAGTACTGGCGGGGCCAGTCTGGGGCAATCAGCATCATCTTTGGCTTCTCTTGTCTGACCTTTAGGAGTACCTTGGGGAGGAGAGGCAGTGGAGGAAAGGCATATACTGCTAAGTTTTTCCAGCTGAAAGATAGTGCATCCACTTTCCATGCTTGTCTGTGATAAGTCCTTGTGCAGAATCTTTTTATTTGGTAGTTGTGAGGAGAGGTAAATACATCTATATCCGGTCAACCCCATTTCCTTGTTATCATGCTGAAGACTTGTGGATCCAATTTCCACTCATGGGGATCCATGAGGTTTCTGCCTAGTTCATCTGCCAGAGTATTTATCTTTCCTGGCAGGAATTGTGCCTGCAGATGTACTTGGTAAGTCAATGCTGTGTCTCACAAAGTCATGGCCAGTCTGCAAAGGGGGGTAAGAATGAGTGCCTCCCTGCTTGTTTATATACCACATGACCATAGTGTTGTCTGTCTTTATCAGTAGTTGTCCCGGATGAAGTAGGTCCTTGAAGGCTGTCAGGGTATTCCGAACAGCTAGCATCTCTTTTTGATTGATATGTAGATGCATTTGGTTTGCGGACCACTTGCCTTGAATACATCTTCCTGCCATGTCTGCCCCCCAAGCATAATCTGATGCATCCGTTGTTAATGTCTGCCTGGCTGGGAGTAAGGTGAATGGCTGTCCCTTGTTCTGGTGACAAGCCTTCGCCCACCATTGAAACTCCTGTTGCAGGTAGGGAATGAGGGTAATTATTGTTTCCAGGCTGAGGCAATGTTGAGTCCAAACACTTTTTAGGTACCACTGAAGTTTCCTCATATGCAGTCTCACATATGGAATTAGTAGAATGCAGGATGCTATGAAGCCCAAAGCCTGCAGAATTTTTCTTGCAGATAACTGGGCCTTTGTTGCCAACAGGTTGAAATAGGTAGTCAGTTGCCTTTGTTTGTCTGGCGTGAGATACACCATCTGGGTAGTTGTATTTAAGCTTGCACTCAGGAATATTATCTCTTGAGAGGGTACCAGTTTTGATTTCTTTTCGTTGACCGTGTACCCTAGGCCTGTTAGAAATCTCTTTACAAACACCAGATGCTGTAGCAGAATGTCCTTGTTCTCTGCTTGAATGAGGCAGTCGTCCAAGTAAGGATATATTTGTATTCCTCTTTGTCTGCAGAATGCAATTACTGGTGCCAGGCACTTTGTGAAGACCCTGGGCGCAGTAGATAAGCCAAAGGGCAGTGCAGAGAATTGGTAGTGCATTGAGCCAGCTTTGAATCTGCGGTATCTTCTGCATGTTTGTCTGATTGGGACATGCAGGTATGCCTCTTTTAGGTCTAAAGTCACAAGCCAAGCCTTCTTGCTCAGCATGGGCAGAAGTTGTTGTAGAGTCAACATTTTGAATTTTGGTATATCCATATATGTGTTTAGAATAGATAGGTCCAGTATTGGTCTCCAGGTCTTGTCCTTTCTTGGTACCAAGAACAGTCTTGAATAAAATCCTCATTCCTGCTCTTGCTCTGGTACTTGTTGAATGGCCCTCATGTCCACGAGGGATGAGACTTGCTTTTGCGCCTCTGCCCATTGATGTTTTGGCAGATCTGGCCAACCGTTTTTCCTTGGCAGGGTATGGAAGTGAAATTTGTAGCCTTGTGACACTATGTCTAGGACCCATTTGTCCTGTGTTATAATGTGCCAATTTTTGTGAAAAAAGTGCTAGTTTTCCCCCTAAAGGTGCTGCCAGAAGATAAGTGCTTGGTGTGGGCAGGGGGAAGTCATTGGGACTGTTTCCTGTATGGCTGTGATTTGTCTTCTCCACTTTTGGAGGTAGAAGCACCCCATTGTTTAGAACTGTACGTACCTTGGGGCTGGGATCTGCCTCTTGGGCGTCTGTATCTGCCCCTTTTAGGTCTGTCTGACACTGGAAAGGACCAATTCTTTGTAGGCCATTTTCTGCTAAATCTTGGAGGCTATACCTGTAAGAAATCTTTAACGTTTTGCATAGATTTAGCTTTGTCGTCCACTTTCTTTAACACCTCTTCTGCTTTAACACCAAACAAGGTATCATGCTGTAATGGAGCATCTAATAATTTTGCTTTGACATGATCAGGTAGATTTTGTTCCTTTAACCAAGCATGCCTCCTGATGACAGAACCCGTAACAGCGGCCCTGCAGGAGGCCTCCAAAGAATCAAAACCACATTGTAAAGTATGCTTTCCAACTTGGTCAGCTGCATGCAATAAATCCTGCATTTCTTTGTTTTCTGCACATTCATAATTTATCAACATTTTCTGTTTAAGCAGTGACATAATATATTGCTGATGTTTGAGCATATGAAACTGACAATTTAAAGCCCTTATAGCCAAGGTAGCAGAAGTGTAAATCCTTTTTCCCCATCTGTCCAATGCCCTAGAATCCCTGTCAGAGGGGTAGGGTTTTTTGCAGTGGAAGCCTTGACCCCTTTGGGACCCAGAGAGATAGTTTCTGGGTCAGCTGCAGGGTTTTTGAAAATGAATTTATGACAGTCAGGAACCCTATAGTACCTGTCCGGCTTAACAGGAGCTGGAGGTAAGGAGTGAGGGGTCAGACTGGACTCTGAAAATACATCATCTACAATGTCTAACACAGGTGGAATAGCTAGGGGCCTGTGTTGTGGTAGTAAAAGGAAGTCTCTGAGCCTTTTCTTAAGATTCTGAAAAATCTTGGCTCTCCCAGTGGAAATGCTCCCTCATGGTATGCAAAGTTTCCCCAAAAGAGTAATCCTCAGGAGGAGAGGCTGAAGGGATAGATTCTTTAGCATCAGAATCCTCATAGGGAGGAAGAGAGTATTCCTGATCAGAAGAGGAATCAGATGAAATGGAAACCTGATCTGAAGATTCACATTCTGTCTCTTGCCTAGGCCTTTTATCAGGAGGGGGATGGGAACCCCTGATCAAAGTAATTAAGTCTTCGGCCATTTTGAGCATCTGTTTTTTGGGCATGGAGGCCTGTCCATGAGGCTGTTGTACTTGTTTCTTTGTCTTTAAAGGTGCTTTAGTCTTTGCCTTTGAAGCTGAAGTCGTTTTAATGTACAATTGAGTAGGTCTGAAAACACCCTCAGAAGCTGATGCCTGCTCAGCGGCTCCGGACCCATCTGAGGGAATAGTCTCCGAAGGCCCAATACCTTGAGCTTCCAGTGGCCTAGTCGACTCCATGTGGGAGTCGGTAGCGGCCTGCGGGTCTAAAGTAGCGGGCATCAGGGGCTGCGAAGGTGCCTCACTGAGAACCGGCGACTGGCTTAGAAGAAGCCTCATCATTGGTTTTGGACCTCAGATGCCTGTCTTTTTCTTTGCGTTTCTTGTGAATTCGGGTAGTCGGATGGCTATCCGACGACATCGTATAATTAAATCTTCTGCCAAAATAGTGTAACGCAAAATCGTACCAACGCTTAATAGTGCGTTGGTTAAATCTAGCACAAAACCGTCAACTAGCAACGTCGTGGTCAGGGCCTAGGCAAGGAATACAGTAAGAATGAAAGTCCTTATGAGGTATTTGCTTCCCACAAGAAATACAATTATTAACTTTTTCTGACATCGGTTTGGAGCAAGAAAAAAATTTCCTCAACGGGGTGCTTAGCTTTTAATGAAGACTTCGGATCTGAAATTCGAACACGAAAATCTCAGGAGTCGGCCGACCGGCACTTGCGAACTGCTTATGCTTCGGGCACCGGGCGGCAAGAAAGACTGAAGAAAATGGCGTCAGCTGCATCTTTTATACCCCTGGTGCACTGACGTCAGGGAAGAGGCGACGGCAACCGACGCCGGACCTAGACTTTGGAATTCAGGCCGACTGAGGGTAGCCTGCCAGCAGGATAACCCAAGTGTAATGACTGCAACAGTGAAACACAAAGAACATCTGTATGTTTACCTTTACAGGTACTACTGTTGTTGTTCACTATAAACAACAAAGCAAATAAAAATTTCATATTTTCTTTCCTTCTGCATTCTGCAGCCAATTCACAAACCTGCTTTCATGCCTATATCAACAAAACTGGAAGAGAAGTACCACCAACTAAGTTCTCTTTCCCAGTATGGATGAAAGCCCAAGCTCACCTTCCAGTAGCGTCATCACGTCATCCAGAGATAAACCCAGCCTTCTCCTCCATTAGCTACCAAGAGTTAGTCCTTTCCCGTTTACCATTTATCTCTCGGTCACAGTGAAGATGGAGTACATGGACAGTGTTTCCTTACAATACAGACCTGACTGCATAACAGTTTGACATGCTATAATTTAGACCATTTTTTTAACGTCATTTATCATGGATGGACAAGGTACATTCAAAGGCAGAAATGCAAAAGGATCAATTACTTCCTACAACAAAATACACACGCTCAGGAAGCTTTTATGTTACCCTATTCTTTACATTGTAAGGACATTATTTTGCAGCAATGACTACTTCTTCTTTCGGCTGCCCCCGTTAGGGGTCACCACAGCAGATCAATTGTTTCCATTTCTTCCTGTCCACTGCATCTTGCTCTGTCACACCAACCACCTGCATGTCCTCTCTCACCACATCCATAAACCTTATCTTAGGCCTTCCTCTTTTCCTGTTACCTGGCAGCTTCATCCTTAGCATCTTTTTTCCAATATACTCTGCATCCCTCCTCAGCACATGTTCAAACCAACATAATCTTCCTCTCTGGCTTTGTTTCCAAACCTTCCAACCTGGGCTGACCCTCTAATATACTTATTCCTAATCCTGTCCATCCTCGTCATACCCAGTGCAAATCTTAACATCTTCAACTCTGCCACGTCAAGCTCTGACTCCTGCCTTTTTGTCAATGCCAGTGTCTCCAACCCATATAACATAGCTGGTCTCACTACCCTCTTGTAGACCTTCCCTTTCACTCTTACTGGTACTTGTCTGTCACAAATCACTCCTGACACTCTTCTCCACCCAATCCATCCTGCCTGTACTCTTCTTCACCTCTCTTCCACACTCACCATTACTCTGAACTGTTGATCCCAAGTATTTAAACTCATCCACCTTTGCCACCTCTACTCCCTGCATCCTCACCATTCCTCTATCCTCCCTCTCATTCACACACATATATTCTGTCTTAGTCCTGCTGACCTTCATTCCTCTTCTCTCTAGAGCATATCTCCACCTCTCCAGCGTCTCCTCCACCTGTTCCCTACTCTCACTACAGATCACAATGTCATCTGCAAACATCATAGTCCACGGGGACTCCTGTCTGATCTCGTCTGTCAACCTGTCCATCACCATTGCAAATAAGAAAGGGCTCAGAGCTGATCCTTGATGTAATCCCACCTCCACCTTAAACACATCCATCACTCCCACTGCAGACCTCACCGCTGTCACACTACCCTCATACATATCCTGCACCACTCTTACATACTTCTCTGGCACTCCCGATTTCCTCATACAATACCACAACTCCTCTCTAGGTACCCTGTCATATGCTTTCTCTAAATCCACAAAGACACAATGCAACTCCTTCTGACCTTCTCTGTACTTCTACATCAACACTCTCAGAGCAAACATCGCATCTGTAGTGCTCTTTCCTGGCATGAAACCATACTACTGATCACTAATCATCACCTCCCTTCTTAACCTAGATTCCACTACTCTTTCCCATAACTTCATGCTGTGACTGATCAATTTAATCCCTCTGTAGTTACTACAACTCTGCGCATCACCCTTATTATTAAAAATCTGTACCAAAACACTTTTTCTCCATTCCTCAGGCATCCTCTCACTTTCCAAGATTTCTAGTTAAAAACTCCACTGCCATTTCACCTAAACACCTCCATGCTTCCACAGGTATGTCATCTGGACCAACAGCCTTTCCGTTCTTCATCCTCTTCATAGCTATCCTTACTTCCTCCTTGCTAATCCACTGCACTTCATTATTCACTATCCGCACATCATCCAACCTTCTCTCCCTCTCATTCTCTTCATTCATCAGCCCCTCAAAGTACTCTTTCCATCTGCTCAACACAGTCTCCTCGCTTGTGAGTACGTTTCCCTCATTATCCTTTATCACCCTTACCAGCTACACATCTTTACTAGCTCGGTCCCTCTGTCTAGCCAATCGGTACAGGTCCTTTTCTCCCTCCTTAGTGTCCAACCTTTTATACAACTCTTCATACGCCTTATCCTTAGCCACCTCTCTCTTTGCCATGCACCTCATCTCCTTATACTCTTGTCTACTTTCTTCATCTCTCTGACAATTCCACTTCTTCTTCACCAACCTCTTTCTCTGTAGCACTGACTGCACTGGCTTATTACTGATCCCACAAAATAGTGAAGCTGTGTGATGAATGAGGGCTTTCCAGCTACTCCCATGATCTAAACTTTCTAAACAATAAGCTCGCTATCCAAATGTGGTACTGCTTTCACTCCTCTCTGCTTCTTAATAGGAAGAAATGTTTAAAAGGCTAGTACATGGCAAACATTTCAGTCTACATATCGGTTTTGTACATAGGGAGCAAACCAAGGCTTCTCTATCACAAAACAAACCCTTAAATAAGAAGTCTCTCCTATACAGAAGCTAGAAGTTAAAGATTCTGTGTCTCTTCTTGGTAGTGATATAATTACATAATTCTACATATATCTTAACAAGCTCCATAATTAACAATGTCTATCAACTGCCTGGGGAGTGGAGGGATCTTTATAAAAATTAAACTCCATTTACATTTATTATTATTTCCCATTTTATGGCACAAGTGAGCTATGCTTTCTTGGCTCAGTTCAAACTGCCTGCTTTAGCACCCCAAGCAGGGAAACTGTTAAGGCAGAACCCTTATCCGCCATGCCCATACTGGTAAACATTCTCCTCTTCCTCTCATTAGAGTCAGCATACCACACAAATGTTTTCCTGCATTCATTATGAAATGCTGTCACATCCCACCCTTTATCTCTTCAATTTACACTTAGAAAGGTGGAAAAAATCAGCACAACCACTAATTTATAGAAAAGAATTCATAGCAGCTGCTTCATACATCTCTCTGTAGTCACTTTCTAAAGAATTATAGTCAAACCTCATTCTTGAGCACCAGATCTGACATAACATACACCCTGCCTCCACATCGGGTCTATATTAGAACATCGACGTTTCAAAACTTTGAATGTTCTAATATCGACCCCTATTCAGCGATAGCTGAAAACATCGAACATATAGAACAGCGATTTTTTTCCTAGGGCAAAAAACACATACACACAACACAAGCACACCAAACAAACAGCAATCCACACACATACACCTAAAATCTTACACTTAACCCTACACTAAACCATACACACAGCACTAACTATCCACTTACCTTAACCCAAACCCTAACCCTAAGGTCTGTCACTATCGCACACTCACCTACCCCACCCTAACCCTCACATACACACAATCGCACACTTACCTGACCCGTGCCCTAACCCTAATTCACCTAACCCACCCTAACCCTCACGCCCACACAATCAAACACATACCTAACCTGCGCCCTAACCCTAACTCACCTAACCCGCCCTAACCCTCACATCCACACAATCGCACACATACCTAACCTGCACCCTAACCTTAACTTACCTGAACCCGACCCTTAACTTTCCACCACAGTGCTGAAAATACCGAAGCAAGGAAAAAAATTTGGTTTTCTGTTGCTTCGATATTTTCAGCTTTCACTGAATAGGGGTCGATATTAGAACATTCGAAGTTTTGAAGCTTCGATGCTCTAATATAGACCCTCCACATCAATGAGTTGAAAGGCTACATTTTGCATAAGCTCTAGTACGGTTTTCCAATCATTACAACAGCCATAAGGAATACAGATAATTACCTAATGTCCCCAAATTGCGGCTTCCTCTTCTCTCCTGTGTTGATAAATGTGTGTACACAGCTCTCTCTGCTTCTTCTAATTACTGCAATAAGTAGAGCCAGAAGCATGCATGCCCCTAGCAAATCTTGCCATAGTCAACACAGGGAAGGAAAAAAAATCCTATGCCATATTTATAAATCACCTGTTTTGAAGTTAATGGCGTTTGCACCTCATTTCTAGGTACTGCTTGACCGAAATCAATTAGGATTTAATAGAACAAAATTCTTTACATTACCTACTGCAGTGCTGAGAATGCCACTAGAAGACACTAAACTTATTCCTTTCAAGAATTATTTTAACAGTAAAGAAATATGTAGCTAAAAGACTTATTACAAAAGTATGTCAATATCTTAATCATCTGACATGCACGTGCGCACACATGTAGGCATGTATGAAATCACAATCACACATATATACAGACATACATGTGACATAAGAAAAAATATAAAAAACGGCAGATGATATACAAAAATCTTTACAAATAAAAATATCTCTGGTACCAAGAATGTTTAGTTCATTTATTAGATCACTTAATCCATTTAGTCAAATATGCTAGTTCCCACAAAATACAAAGCGAAATTATCTGCATTCCTTCACAAAAATAGCATCAAAATTGAATTACTGATCTCTAAAGTACAGAAAGTCAGGAGTTTACATTACCCTTTGGACTGTGTCTGAATTCATTCTGCAGAAGTCTGTAGATCCATTGAGACTCTGATCATCTCCATCTAAAATCAGAACATCATCACTAAATTCAGGACATCAGAATTACACATGAATAAATGCAGAAATTAAGTAAGCAGAGAGAATGAGCATAAAGCAGATACTTAGCCAGGAATACAGGGTATTTGCACGGAAGCTCATTTGTACTCAAAACACATTATCCTGATGAAACAGGTCTAAAAAGTAGGAAGTAATACCAACAATGACTGGAGAGTCTGGTTCTGTGGTGCAGAATGATGGAGCCCTTATTGTGACTTGGGTGTCTAGGGTCAATTAACTGCCCAGGCACTGGAAAAGCTGGAAGACATGCGAATAGGTGTCACCTGCTAGACTTTCCCAGGAGTTGGAAGGGTTCATGTATGTTCCTGCACCTAGGCGATACCTACATTACACACCACCAGAATTCAAAATTATAGCCTGCTGAAACCATGGAAGCTTCTGCTGTGCACAGTACAGAGGTGGGCAAAATACATGTGGAAGGGCAGCATTCGGAGCATTACTGGTATGACATTGTTAGCAGGTATGGAATACAATGAATGCAGTGCTGTTAGGGTGCAATTACCTGAACAGGAATTGTTATGTTCCTGAATGACATATGCATCAGGCAGCAACATACCGGGGCCATGTCATACTAAAGGAATACATATGGACTGTGAGTCATGTGGTATACAAACACATTCTAGGTTGTCTGGGACAACCAAACACTGACAGGCTAAAGGCCTGCGGGAGAGTTGATCAATGTTGCCAGGTAAGCAGCAGGTGGAAGCATTCTCTGGCACACTGTGTAAGTTGGGGGGTGAAGGCCAAATACTGTCAAGAAGAGAGAGCTAGTATGGAGGAATGGGCGAGGGGCTAATTTAGGGTGGTGGGATCTTACAGTCAATTACAGCTAGACTATGCACTGGGCAGTTTGGGGGAATTCTGAATATTGACAAGCTTTGCGTTAGTGGGATTGGAGGAATCTGATCACTGTTAGGCTGTTTTTCAGCTGGTAGAAGAACAAACCAATTTGTCTGGTACCACTGTTCCACTTGCCTTTTTCAGCAGCGCCAACAAAGGGATAGGTATTCTACATGCAGGAGTGCTCCCTTACCACAGACTGCTGCATTTTATTATCAGCAGTGCTTTACAAATGCAGTGATAAAAGTCTGCAGAGTCTGAGGCAGCGTGGATCCCTGAATCAGCTGTAGCCACCATGAGGTCTTTAGTCCATAGCAAGCTTACTGGACGGTCAGTAAGTCATTCATGAATCATGGCTCATGCTTTTAAATAGAAACAGCCAGTGTAATTAACTATATTTTCTGCTGTAACACACTTCTTTTACATACATATACATGTGTGTGTGTTTGTGTGTGTGTATAAAATCACAGTGGATCACAAACTGTGCTGCCTATGGCTTACCTTATGGAATCAACTAAGTGGAAATTAACATTAACTTATCAATGGCTACTGACCATCAATTGCAGTCTAACTTTAATAGCACAGCTGCGGAGATGCTGAGATTTCTGGCTTCAGCTGTGGAGATGCTGAGTTGCATCAGTCTCCCGGGACTAAGGCGCAGCAGTGATACTTCAGCTATTAATACTCTACTGCTGTATATGATGCTGCTTTTGGGTATAAAATAAAGAGTGAGCTCTGTGTGTGGGAAGTACTGTAACTGCCTATCACTTCAGCTGGGGAGCTCAACGATTAATTTAATTTGGAAAACACATCAATTCATTTTGTTATACATATTCCAAAGCTAACAAATAACTGATTAAAACTGCATTTCCATTACTTAAAAGTTAATCTACTTTTATTTTTAAATGTTACACAACTCTAGTATTATATTTATACTTTGTGCAAGCGTGGGTGTGCATACCACACATTTATTTTTGCATATATTGTAGCAATTTGCTGTATTAGCAGTAAGAAAACAGTTTCTGGTACCACCTTTTCAGGTCTGAGTTTTACTTACAAGGATGAATATAAAACTACTTTCTTGCAAAAATGGTAGGAAGTAACACAATATAAACCTAGTCACTAATGCACTACTAGTCTATTTCAACAAATACTTGTTCTTGTAAATAAATGCAAAACCATAAAATCCAGTCTGCTTACTAATGTGCACATAGATTATTTCTAAAATTAAGTTCAATATTGTGTCTTTTCAGTCAACGCAACTTCAAGTATTACTTCTGATTGATTACACAGGATTTGTACCAAAGATGTCCAGTAAAACAGACACTACTTACAGATATCAGTCTTTTCCTTTCAGCTTACCTTATCATTTTGGCAGAAGTAATTGCTTCATCATCTCCTTTGCAGGACAGTAGCTCCTATGCCTTTTCAGGTGGAGGTTCAGGCACACCTTCAAAACTGACTATGTACTTCACACGTAGCTCCCCAGAGACTCCTCTTCATAACCTTCTCTACTCCCAGTGGTTAGGAACCTTAACTTCCTCAATGAGTAATGGCCATGGTGTACTGTTAGAGGTACCTGTACCTTATGAATTGTCTTAGAGACTTACCTGTCTCTGATTTCGTTGGCCTGCTTCAGACCTAGAAAATCTCATTTCTGTCTAAAACATAATATCTAGTAAAGGTACCCCCCACCTGGTGTCTGAATGGCCATCACAGCACCACAATAAGCAGTGTGCCCCTCAAGCACAGTCATCATAATGCCACTTATACACATACATATTATATACATACACAGATATATATATATATATATATATATATATATATATAAATTTACATATATATATATATATATACACACACACACACACACACACACACACACACACACACACACACACACACACACATACATAAATTTATATACATATACACACACACACACACACACACACACATTTCATACTTCAAAGTGCTACTTTATCAAGAACTGACACTGTAACAAATTCATTAACTCCTGAACTATGGACTTAACAAAATTAAGTAACTTTTGCAGAGGCATGTCACTGTTGATGCACCCTTACACTCCTGCAGCTTTATACTAACTGTGAATGACACAGCAGCGTGGACATAGGGAAACTACCCTACCTGCACTGTTGTACAATGCCTAACACAAAAAGTACCACTGTGTAGGACATAGGGAAACTACCCTACCTGCGCTGTTGTACAACCCCTAACACAAACAGTACCACTGTTTAATAAACAACTCCAAAACTACTTAGCCAAAACACATCAACAACCACATTCCACAATATTCCTTAACTAGAAGCACCCAAAATTGTGCAGATCTGTTAATTTAATAGGATCTGCACTGTAATGGGAAAGTTAACTAAGCATTAAGCCAGCTGGCTAAAGAACAAGTTGACAATTCACTTTGAATAAAGTGCAGCTCAAAATATGGACACTTGACCAAACTGGCATGATTCATATAACAATCCAAACAAAAATAACCCAGCACCAAAAGATCCAGTCCTCAAACCTTCCTTTAATAAGAGCTCAAATAACGCAAACAGGATACAATTTCACCACAACAGCCTCTTGAGTGAACTATTCAGGAATCTCCCTACTCAAGTGTTTTTCATAAGACTCCTGTGTAATCCAGACAATGCATGTTTGTACCATACATGACAAGGTAGTGATCATCATCAAGCCCCTTTCCCCATTTTCTACATGGGATCATGATGTCACCTCAGCTGTCCCCACCTATCTCAATTCATTACCACTTTCCTACCTTTCTTAACAGTCACATCTGACTATCGCTGGTCTGCTCTCATCCATCTCTCTGCTAGACATACTTGTTTTTTCTTGCCTTCCTACTGTCTCTTCCAAATCTTTTTCACCAAATTCTCTTCTGTTTTCCTGCATATGTGCTCAAACCTTCGTAATCTGTTCTCTTTGACCTTCTCTGTAACTGGGGCTATTTTGGTTTCTGCTCGGATGTCATAATGTCTTCTCCTGCTCTACAGTGTGTATCCTCCCACTAGTCTCAGGTATTTCACACATGGTAATCTGGTCACATCAATAAATCTCCTCTACATTAGACACAACCTGCTTCTTAAATAAAAAGTTTACTGAATGCTTTATATTACCTTAGGAAATGGGCTTGGAGAATCAGCAAGCCCTCCTGCAGGCACAATGCTCCAAAAGGGTTAATTAGTGTATGAGGACAGCCTACTTGTGGCACAAAATCCATGTGGTATAACTGAAATCTTTTACTGCACCTGCCATTTCCTTTCTTCTCAATAAACATGACTCTTACAAAGCCATGAAGCAGAAAAAAACTAAACACATCCATATACATGTATGTGTATGTGTATGTGTGTGTGGTTGAAATCACTTCTGCAATATACTCTGTCGAATGCACATTTTATTTTTATTTTTATTTTATTGCATACTGTGTTGTGTCAACTGCTTGTTGACTGCAGGCGATTTTGAATGTTGGATCTTTAACTTTGTTTGGGGTGTGCAGGCAAGAGAGGGTTTGGTTCTAATGCCAAAGCTTTCAGATGTTTGAAAATGTCATCATTATGGTTACGTGTGTGTCTGCAAGTGTTTGCGAGTTAGGATTAGAATAAGGACTATAGAAGGGAACAGACTGTCATACGTATGAAAATTTTGGAAAGTGTGTGTGTGTGTGTGTGTGTGTGTGTGTGTGTGTGTGTGTGCACGCAACTGGACTAGCTAAGGTGGCAGTTTAGCATTTTATGTTATGGGTAGTGTGTGTGTTTTTGTGTCTTGTTTACTAGTACCATAAGGGAAGGGGGTTTTGATAAGGTAATGTGTAGGATTGGGGTTAAGGTCTATGGCAGGGTTAGGATTAGGGTTATTATAACATAGTAAGGTGGCATAAGGGGACTGAGGTGATGACCACCAGGAAAAGTGTTTTCCAAGCTCTGAACTTGTTTGCCATCAGATTAACATGTTATAAGAGGGAATGGGCAAGGTCCTCAAGAAAGGGATGAGATACAGAACTCCCTTTAAGGAACTGCTTGATTAGCTGGCACTGGGCAACAGTCCTGCCATCCAGGAGGTCATGATGGGTAGAAATGACAAGCACATGCAGCCTGAACATGGAATTACTGAAGTGCAGATCATAAAAGTGCCCTAATACAGGCCGGCATCCTTGAAAAAATGATGGAGCTGGGGCAGTCACAAAGCAGTGCTCTAACCAAATGGAGAGACTTTTCTACTTAGCAGTAGGCATCTGTTGTGTGCAAGGCTTTATAAAGGTCTTATCAGTCACTTCTGACACCACATTTTGTAGATATATATGCATATGTATCACATTCCTGTCAATATCTTGGGCATTGTCAACCCAGACGGATTGTGGAACAGCTTCTCACACGCCCAACAACATTACAAGTTGATATGGCTTTTGAGACAAATGGTTAACTTGAACCACAGAAATGTGGGTTATATTCTGGAAATATTTTGTTTCTTAACATGTGGCTTATAATCATATTAACACCTTGAACCAGAAGATGATTAAATGTTACTCCGTGGTATCAGATGAAAGCTAGCATAATGCTGAAGATGTCACTGATACCTGTTCTCTGTCTGCGACTGGTCTGCAAGTATTTTTTTTAACTTTTAGTAATGAAAGATGCATAACTGTATATGTGTCATATTTCTGTGAATATGTCAGGCATTCTCCCTGGATACATTAAAGAACAGTGGTCAGAAATGGCTCCTCAGACAAGTGGGGCTAACTCTGAACAAGAAGAAAATATATCTCACATATCCTATTTGAATATCCCCCTCCCACATAATCCTTACCTACTGCCTTACTAACATACCCCACCATATAGGCATCCAAGGAACTCTGGGACACAACTGGGTTGGGTTGCATGTTGTAAAGACCCGGGCGGTCATTAGCCTAGTATAAACCTATGAACAAAAAAAGGAAGACTAGCGACATACAAGTGTCTACAATAACAATCAGGCCCTGAGATGAAGTCATTTGTTACCTCAGTGAAAGGAGACCTATTTTGCCAAGACTGGGACCTGAACACCTGAAACCACATTATGTTTCAGCCATCAAAGAGTGAATGAGGATGAGTTTTGTTTTTCTTCTCAACTTGGAATGGAGCCAAGTTTAAGCTCAAGTTCTAGTTCAAAATGTTAAGGTGCTTTCAGCAAATTCCCATTATAATAAATAAATAAAACAAGTAAAGCATTTAAAACACAGACAACTGTATATACAATAATAAACAGGTGAAATTAATTGTAATTGTTATTTTGTTAGGATAAAATCATAGGGAATGGTGGGAAGGCATACATTGACTTCCCATGCACTGGGATGGAGAATATGGAGAATATATCCACCTCAAGATCCCCTTTCCCAGTTGCATTCTATATAAGAAACAGTGAAGACTGCATTCTCCTGAGTGGTAAAAGGTCAGTCACTAGAGTGATACACAGATGACATGGACCTGACAAGGCTCAGAACCACCAGTCATGAACTGCTATGAGACTAACACTTCGGTCTGTGACACACTGCCAGATATGAACAACCTTCTCTACATAGGAGATACAGTCAAATGTACCTTTAACAGTTTAGCTACTAGACAATGATTTTGTTTTCAGACTAAATACATATGTGTACCAGAAGACTTGCTTCCAAAGCTTCTAGGGTGGTCAGGAAGACTGTGCACAGCACAAACCAACAAAGGTGCAAGACCTCCTTTTGGGGATCCACTTCCCTTGAATCTTGGTAAAGCGGAGAAGAGCTCCCTACACCTAGTGAAGCATCTGTTTTCTGAGCTTATGATGGTTTGTCAGCAGAAGTTGGATGCTAGCTTACACAGCTAGTTGGGATAATCCACCACTTCAAGGCCCGGATAAAGGTGTCTAAAGACAGAAGATAATCTGTGAGCACATTGTGACTGTCTGGCCATGGAGAGCTCACAACCTACTGCAATGTCCACATCTGCAGGCTTGTAAATCGCAGAATGAAGACCAAAGCAGCTCAGAAGGTTCAGGAGGGTTTCAACATAGATGCTCCACTATGACCTCAACCAGGTTACCAATTTAATGGCCTTCTAGGTCCTCTACAAATTCAAGAATAATTTAAAATAGAGAAAGCCCAGTTATTTGCTAAAGAAGACAGTTCTTTCAGCTTGGATAAAAGATGACTGTTCCAGTTTATGCTCCCTTCAAGGGACTACAACAAAGGCAGCATCCACTACTAGGATATTTTCAGTGACTCATTTAATGGGGCAACCCAGCAGCAAGTCAGGCAAGTTGTGAAATACATGGTGCCCCCATTCCTGTAAGGTTCTGTCTCTGGCTACCATGGGGAATATCCTCGTGATAATCACAGTGAAATGGCAGTTCAAACTGCAACACTTAACAAACTGAAGAAGCTTCCTGTGGGAATCTTTAAGACACTGATGTATCAAAAGACATCTATAATGTCCAATGATACCATCTAGGCACCACAGACATAATGCACTGAATTGTAAAACTCTGGAGCTTCATGTTTCAGATGTGCTTGTTGATATTGCTGTGGTACAAAATCAGATGAAAGCCTTCTATCCCTTTTTTAATTTCCCTCAGTATTTTGGGTTTCTAATACCATGACGGGAATGGACCCCATTCCTAAGTCAAAGTACGACTAAAGTTCATGAAATTAGTATTGTTTCAATCTTTGATGTTAGTCAGAAGTGCTCTTCGTAGCACCCACAATGTGCCCAGGACTGACTCCTGCAGTTCACATGGAGTTATATGCATTGGTAATACATTTAAGCATGACTGTAAATTATTTTTTATAAGACTCATTGCTCCTACTACTATTGGAACTGTCTGGGTATCCTTCTTTCACGCTGCCCTCATTTCTGCCTGCAAATCCTGGTATTTATGACTTTGTGTCTCTCTGTACATAAGACACTGTAGTCACAGTGTAGCAATTTCAGTGATCAGTGCTACTTCTGTCTTATTTTCATGGAACACTATATCTAGTTTTCTCTCATCAATTTTTTGAACTGTTGATATTGGGTGATCCCACGTGATATAAACTTCATCATTTTCTATAATGCTTTGTGGTTCATGTTTCCAATGAAGCCTTCTATCCCCTTTGGAACAAGGAAGATACAGATGAACCACTACACTTGTTCAAAGGAAGGCACAGCCTCTGCAGTCCCTCTAAGAGGAGGAGGAGTCTGGGACCAGTCCCAAAAGATCCAAGAACATTAGAAGCAGACTCTGTTGCTCCCAGTCTACAAAATGGCATATTTGTGACTGGAAACATGGGGAGAAATAAACTGTGACTCATCTTTCTTCCCCAGACTATTACTGAGACATTTCTATGGAAAGTGATGGGAGCTAGTGGATGATCCATTGAGGTTCTCATATGCCCAAGGATTTTTTTTTTCAAAGTAAGCGTCATTGATCGGGAGCTGTATCTGTCTCAGACTTAATAGCCTGAAGGTTTTCAGACTCCTCTAGGGAAGATGATGGTATGGCCATCCCATCTCCTACAAGCTACAGCAGGAACAAGCTCATGCAGAGGTAACATAAATAGAGTCAAGCATGTAAAAGTTGCCACTGGCATGTGAAAGGAGGAGTGTCTTGTGAAAGGTGTCATGAGGATACAGGAAGTTTACATCAGGCCTGGTACTAGTATTACATGTTGCCTAAAGGTGTGATCTGACTCTTCTGTAGACAGGCACCACCATACTTCAAACAATTGATTGAAGTTGAGAGTCTGAACTCCAGGCCCTGAAAATGGAAGATCTAATGGATCGTCTTCAATCCACTGGCACAGACTTAGTCCAAAATGGAAACCTATAGAGGATAGCCCTGGGCCCCAAGTAACAGCAATGAGTTTAACCAGGTGATTAGAGGTGTGAACTCAAAAATTAATCCAGTCACGTTTGTTTTATGCAGTTTTATGGGAGATGGTTGGTGTCATCGTTATCCACCAAAGAAGAAGAAGATGGCTGACAGGTAGCATCATAAAGTAAAGTTGGATGTAGATTAGCTATCAATGGTGCAGGATGTGTTTAGTTTCAGTATGTCAAACCATTCAGGTTTATCTGTTTAAGTACCACTGTAAAGCTTACAAACTGTGTCCACAGACCTAGAACTAAGAGACCTTAGAAAATGAGCACCTTGTGGACATACAGGCAGGTCATCCAATATGGTATTTTTCACACATGTTCAACTAGTGTCTTGGAATTATGAAGGACTGCCTGAAAAACAACTATGAGATAAAAAATGAGTTATCTTTCCTCAACAGAAAAGTAAGATGACTTCCTATCAAAACAACATTTCCTCATAATGGACTAGGTGTTGCCATGGGTGGTAAACCAGTTCAAGCACAGAGGAAAGGAACATGCTAGCAGTGGTCTAGCAGAACACATGTATATGGAAGTATATAAATATAAACCATCTGATGATGCATGGTGTGTTAGTTTCTATACTAGTCTGCTAGCGTGTTAGGTTTTGTATAATGGGAAAAAAAATCTCTCCACATATGTTAAGGTCCAATGGCTATGATACCCTTAGATCTTACAATCATTGCTCTCCAGCCAATGAGGTACTTCATCTTTGATGAAATGACACCTCCCCAGTGAAGGTTATGTAAGAAAAGGTAAGGGATGGGATAGTTATTGTGTATCTTTAATTTTGCAGCAGAAAAGGCATACAATGTTATAGTTTTCAAAAACAGTATGTGAGAAAACCCTTTTAATTTGGCTGCATTGTACACAAACTGTACACGCATGCATGTTGAAAAATGAATACAGATGATAGTAAACAGAACTGTGAAATGCATCATATTAATATAGCTATAAATTCAAAGCATAGCATTACCTTTCCCTGAAGTGTAATAACAGCAGACAGCACAGTATCAGTGTTATATACCTAAGGGGTGCAAACTGAAAGCAACAAATGTTACCACACACTCGGTGTGCAAAGCAATGCGATAGGTGGTAGTTAACATCTACTAGGGAATGACCACAGCAAAACCGTATCAGTAGCAGTGCAAAATAAATGCCCTGAAAAGAACATTAAAAGCATCTCAGATTAAACTATGCAATGGCAAAATACTTGTGTATACCATGAAAGCTAAAATCATATTTGGGAATGCTTGAAAATAAACAGATGATTTAACGATACTGTAATATATAACCTAGCACATTGTAGAAGCTTATGTATTTACAGAAATGAATGATGACTAAAATAACTTTCTTGGGTGGCGGAAGCCAGGAAACCTTGTTGGCTAGCCTTACGTAGGCCCTTGGGCTAATAGCCTAGTACATACCTATGAACATTACAAGTTCAGAGGGGCGAAGAAGTTGTTGAAGCTTTAAAATGCTAGTAGTACAGTCTTACAGCTATGGAACAGCTACATAATGACAGGTTAAAACACACAATCGTGTTCAAAGAAATTGTGTCGGCACTATCATTGTTGGGGCAGTGATTCTGGTCCCGTTCCATATAGAGCTGAAGAAGATCAAGTCCACTGCCAGTCAATATATTTTTCAAACTTTCAACTGTAGATGAAGGAGAAACAGAGGATTATTTATTACTTTGAGAATTGATTTTCAAGGTAGAATTAGCATTCAGGACACTTCCATCTCATTTTCTGAAAAAAAATATGACAAGTTTGTGCTATTTGTCAGAATGATCCTTATTTAACAATTGCTAAGATTTTAGAACTTCCCAAGCATCTCAGACATGTAAGAACATCTGGCCCTCGAGTAGCAGAATTACCCCAATACAACTACTCTGAGTGTTAGCTCATTACTAAAAAAAATACTACATCTCAAAGCAGTTTCAAGGACTTCAAACCAGCAAAAGAGAATGGCAGAGGCAACCAAGGAGCACAAAAGTATCCAGTCTCAGAAATATAAAAATGTAGTCCTTTATTGATACACAGAGGTAAGCGCTTTCACAGTTCACTTCATCAGACCATAAAAAAGTACAGTTGTGTACACTTACCATAAATGTAGATGTTCGAGTGTATTCACTGTTGCAGTCATTACATTTGGGTTATCTGCTTGCAGGTAGCCCTCAGTTGGCCTGATTAACAAAGTCTTGGGTCCTGCATCGGTTGCTGTCCCTTCTTCCATGACGCCAGGTATAAAACATGCAGCCGACGCCATTACATCAGTATGGCCCCAGATGCCAGGTGCCCCCCTAATGGGGAGCAATTAGATATAAAAGTACAATGAAATACCTCCAACAAAAAAGCAAATACACCAAAAAGGTTTTTACGCATAGTAAAGGAAAGTAGAGGTAAAGCCAAAACATCTACATTTATGGTAAGTGTACACAACTGTACTATGTTCTTCATGTTTCACTATTGCAGTCATTACATTTGGGTAGATTCCCAAGGCTGTGGTTGGAAGGAGGAATTTAGATAGCATTAGGACCAGCTACAAGGCCCTGCAAGACTGCAGTGGCAAAGCCAGCTCTGGATTATGAGAAAATTGGCAAATGGTAATGCTTGGTAAAAGTATGTACAGAACTCCAGGTAGCAGCTTCTAGGATGTCCCTGGTAGGCACGCCTCTGAGAAAGGCTGTAGAGGTAGATGCAGCCCTGGTGGAGTGAAGTCCGATTCCCTGGGGGATAGGTTTTCAATGGTGCTTATAGCAGAAATTAATGCAATGGCCTATCCAGAAATAGTTTGCTTTGAAATAGCCTTCCCCTCTGCCCCTGCAGCAAATGCCACCAGCAGTTGTTCAGATTTCCTTTGAGGTTTAGTCCTGTCCAAGTAGAATCTGAGTTGTCTGTGCACATCTAAGGAAGGCAATACCTGTTCTCCTTTGTTCTGTGAATTGGGAAAGAAGGTTGGCAAATGAATGGACTGATTAAGAGCCACACTGGATACCACCTTGGGCATGAAGGATGGATTGGTTCTGAGGGACACCCTGTCCGCATGAAAGATGATGAAAGGCTCCACTGCCATAAGGGCCTGTAATTCAGATACCCTTCTAGCTGAAGTGATTGCTAAAAGGAATGCTGTTTTCCAAGAAAGAAATTTTAGGTCTGCAGTGGCAGCTAGTTTGACAGGAGGTAGAGTGAGTTTCTCCAAAACAAAGTTAAAGTCCCAGGCTGGGGTTGGAGCTCTACTGGGTGGTCTTAAATTTCAGTGGATGAGATTCTGTGTTATAATGAGCTGAAATGGCTGAGGTGTGGATTTTAATGGAGGAAAAAGACAGGCCCTTGTGAAGCATCTCAGTTAAGTATTGTAAAATCTGAGGTAAATTGGGTTCTGCTACGCTCACCTCTTGAGATTGGTTCCAGGCACAGAATCTTTTCCATTTTTCAGCATAGGATTTTCTAGTGCTAGGCCTCATTGCCTCTAAAATGATATCCATCACAGGTTTACTGAGGGAAGGTAAAGGAGAGATTATGTAATTAGCCAGGCTGCAAGGTTCAGTGCTAGAAGCTGAGGGTGTAGAATCTGGTTCTCCTGTTGAGACAACAGGGAAGGAGTACCATGGGGATAACTGTGACACAATGGATTGTCTTCAATCCACTCGCACAGGCTTAGTCCAAAATGGAAGCCTATAGAGGACAGCCCTGGGCCCCAAGTAACAGCAATGAGTTTAGCCATGTGATTAGAGGCGTGAACTCAAAAATGAATCTAGTCACGTTTGTTTTATGCAGTTTTATGGGAGATGGTTGGTGTCATCATTATCCACCAAAGAAGAAGAAGATGGCTGACAGGTAGATAGAATCATAAACGAACACCTCCAATCCTCCAATACTCCAAAATCACTTAGTATACGAAACAGGAACACAAACACCGAAATGTTTGATGAAATTCTTTTAATTCTGGTACCTCGGCCTTCGCCTTCTCCTGGAATACAGGAGAAGGCGAAGGCCGAGGTACCAGAATTAAAAGAATTTCATCAAACATTTTGGTGTTTGTGTTCCTGTTTCGTATACTAAGAGGTAGAATCATAAAGTAAAGTTGGATGTAGATTAGCTATCAATGGTGCAGGATGTGTTTAGTTTCAGTATGTCAAACCATTCAGATTTATCTGTTTAAATACCACTGTAAAACTTACAAACTGTGCCCACAGACCTAGAACTAAGAGACCTTAGAAAATGAGTACCTTGTGGACATACATGCAGGTCATCCAATACGGTATTTTCACACATGTTCAACTAGTGTCTTGGAATTATGAAGGACTGCCTAAAAAACAACTATGAGATCAAACATTAGTTATCTTTCCTCAACAGAAGAGTAAGAGGACTTCCTATCAAAACAACATTTCCTCATAATGGACTAGGTGTTGCCATGGGTGGTAAACCAGTTCAAGCACAGAAGAAAGGAACATGCTAGCAGTGGTCTAGCAGGACACATGTATATGGAAGCATATAAATATAAACCATCTGATGATGCATGATGTGTTAGTTTCTATACTAGTCTGCTAGCGTGTTAGGTTTTGTATAATGGGAAAAAATCTCTCCACATATGTTAAGGTCCAATGGCTATGATACCCCTCAGATCATACAATCATTGCTCTCCAGCCAATGAGGTACTTCATCTTTGATGAAATGACACCTCCCCAGTGAAGGTTATGTAAGAAAAGGTAAGGGATGGGATAATTATTGTGTATCTTTAATTTTTGAGCAGAAAAGGCATACAATGTTATAGTTTTCAAAAACAGTATGTGAGAAAACCCTTTTAATTTGGCTGCATTGTACACAAACTGTACAGCGTTACAAGCATGCATGTTGAAAAATGAATACAGATGATAGTAAACAGAACTGTGAAATGCATCATATTAATATAGCTATAAATTCAAAGCATAGCATTACCTTTCCCTGAAGTGTAATAACAGCAGACAGCACAGTATCAGTGTTATATACCTAAGGGGTGCAAACTGAAAGCAACAAATGTTACCACACACTCAGTGTGCAAAGCAATGCAATAGGTGGTAGTTAACATCTACTAGGGAATGACCACAGCAAAACAGTATCAGTAGCAGTGCAAAACAAATGCCCTGAAAAGAACATTAAAAGGATCTCAGATTAAACTATGCAATGGCAAAATACTTGTGTATACCATGAAAGCTAAAATCATATTTGGGGAATGCTTGAAAATAAACAGATGATTTAACGATACTGTAATATACAACCTAGCACATTGTAGAAGTTTATGTAGTTACAGAAATGAACGATGACTAAAATAACTTTCTTGGGTGGCGGAAGCCAGGAAACCTTGTTGGCTAGGCTTACGTAGGCCATCGGGCCAATAGCCTAGTACCTACCTATTGAACCTATGAACATTACAAGTTCAGAGGGGCGAAGAAGTTGTTGAAGCTTTAAAATGCTAGTAGTACAGTCTTACAGCTATGGAACAGCTACATAATGACAGGTTAAAACACACAATCTGGGCAACAAATACCTGTGGTGTTCAAAGAAATTGTGTCGGCACTATCATTGTTGGGGCAGTGATTCTGGTCCCGTTCCATATAGAGCTGAAGAAGATCAAGTCCACTGCCAGTCAATATATTTTTCAAACTTTCAACTGTAGATGAAGGAGAAACAGAGGATTATTTATTACTTTTGAGAAGGGATTTTCAAGGTAGAATTAGCATTCAGGACACTTCCATCTCATTTGCTGAAAAAATATGACAAGTTTGTGCTATTTGTCAGAATGATCCTTATTTAACAATTGCTAAGATTTTAAAACTTCCCAAGCATCTCAGACATGTAAGAACATCTGGCTCTCTAGTAGCAGAATTACCCCAATACGACTACTCTGAGTGTTAGCTCATTACTAAAAGATACTACATCTCAAAGCAGTTTCAAGGACTTCAAACCAGCAAAAATAGAGTGGCAGAGGTAACCAAGGAGCACAAAAGTATCCAGTCTCATAAATATATAAAAATGTAGTCCTTTATTGGTGCACAGATGTAAGCGCTTTCACAGTTTGCTTCATCAGACCATAAAAAAGTACAGTTGTGTACACTTACCATAAATGTAGATGTTCGAGTGTATTCACTGTTGCAGTCATTACATTTGGGTTATCTGCTTGCAGGTAGCCCTCAGTTGGCCTGATTAACAAAGTCTTGGGTCCTGCATCGGTTGCTGTCCCTTCTTCCATGACGTCAGGGGTATAAAACATGCAGCTGACGCCATTACATCAGTTTTTCTTGCCCCAGATGCCAGGTGCCCCCCCTAATGGGGAGCAATTAGATATAAAAGTACAATGAAATACCTACAACAAAAAAGCAAATACACCAAAAAGGTAAAGGAAAGTAGAGGTAAAGCCAAAAGAAGTTAGGGGGCTGGAGGGAGGGTAACCAGGACTGCAACAGTGATACACTCAAACATCTATATTTATGGTAAGTGTACACAACTGTACTATGTTCTTCATGTTTCACTGTTGCAGTCATTACATTTGGGTAGATTCCCAAAGCTGTGGTTGGAAGGAGGAATATAGATAGCATTAGGACCAGCTATAATGCCCTGCAAGACTGCAGTGGCAAAGCCAGCTCTGGATTTAGAGAAAATTGGCAAATGGTAATGCTTGGTGAAAGTATGTACAGAACTCCATGTAGCAGCTTCTAGGATGTCCCTGGTAGGCAAGCCTCTGAGAAAGGCTGTAGAGGTAGATGCAGCCCTGGTGAAGTGAGGTCCGATTCCCTGGGGGATAGGTTTTCAATGGTGCTTATAGCAGAAATGAATGCAATGGCCTATCCATTTATAAATAGTTTGCTTTGAAATAGCCTTCCCCTCTGCCCCTGCAGCAAATGCCACCAGCAGTTGTTCAGATTTCCTTTGAGGTTTAGTCCTGTCCAAGTAGAATCTGAGTTGTCTGTGCACATCTAAGGAAGGCAATATCTGTTCTCCTTTGTTCTGTGGATTGGGAATGAAGGTTGGCAAATGAATGGACTGATTAAGAGCCACACTGGTTACCACCTTGGGCATGAAGGATTGATTGGTTCTGAGGGACACCCTGTCCGCATGAAAGATGATGAAAGGCTCTACTGCCATAAGGGCCTGTAATTCATAAACCCTTCTAGCTGAAGTGATTGCTAAAAGGAAAGCTGTTTTCCAAGAAAGAAATTTTAGGTCTGCAGTGGCAGCTGGTTCGACAGGAGGTAGAGTGAGTTTCTCCAAAACAAAGTTAAGGTCCCAGGCTGGGGTTGGAGCTCTACTGGGTGGTCTTAATTTTTTGGCCACTCTGAGGAACTGCTTGAGCAGTGGATGAGAGAAGGGGGGGGGGTTCTTTGTTATAATGAGCTGAAATGGCTGAGGTGTGGATTTTAATGGAGGAAAAAGACAGGCCCTTGTGAAGCATCTCAGTTAAGTATTGCAAAATCTGAGGTAAATTGGGTTCTGCTATGCTCACCTCTTGAGATTGGTTCCAGGCACAGAATCTTTTCCATTTTTCAGCATAGGATTTTCTAGTGCTAGGCCTCATTGCCTCTAAAATGATATCCATCACAAGTTTACTGAGGGATGGTAAAGGAGAGATTATGTAATTAGCCAGGCTGCAAGGTTCAGTGTTAGAAGCTGAGGGTGTAGAATCTGGTTCTCCTGTTGAGACAACAGGGAAGGAGTAACATGGGGATAACTGTGACACACTGCGCAGGAGGGGGTACCAGTGTTGGTGCGGCCAGTCTGGAGCAATCAAAATCATCCTTGGTTTGTCCTGTTTGATTTTTAGTAGTACTTTGGAGAACAGAGGCAGAGGGGGGATGGCATAGACTGATGGGTTTTTCCAGCTGAAGGACAGAGCATCCACTTTCCAGGCTTGTTTGTGGGGAGTCCTTGTGCAAAATTTGTCCAATTGGTAGTTCTGGGGAGAGGCAAACAGGTCTATATCTGGGCTCCCCCATTTGCTTGTCAACATGTTGAAAATCCTTGGTTCCAATTTCCACTCGTGTGGGTCCATGAGGTTTCTGCTTAGTCCGTCTGCCAGTGTATTTAACTTTCCTGGCAGGAATTGAGCTTGTAGGTGCACTTGGTAGATCAAGGCTGTGTTCCACAATGCCATGGCTAGGCTGCACAGGGGGTAAGAATGTGTGCCCCCCTGCTTGTTTATGTACCACATAACAGTGGTGTTGTCCGTCTTTACCATTAGTTTTCCTGGAAGAATGTGGTCCTTGAAGGCTGTCAGAGCATTCTGTACAGCGAACATGTCTTTTTGATTAATATGCAGGTGCATTTGACTTGGGTTCCATTTGCCCTGAATGCACTTCCCTGCAAGGTGAGCCCCCCATGCATAGTCTGATGAGTCTGTTGTTAGGGTTTGGGCAGCAGAGGGTGGTGTGAAAGGTAGTCCCTTGTTTTGGTGGCAGGCCTCTGCCCACCAAAGTAACTCTAGGCGTAGGCAAGGTATGATAGGAATCATTGCTTCTAGATCCTGAGAATGTTGACACCATAAGCTTTTTAGATACCACTGTAGTTTCCTCATATGCAGTCTTGCATATGGAATTAGAAGAATGCAGGAGGCCATGAACCCCAAGGTTTGCAGTATTTGTCTTGCAGATAACAGAGTCTTTGTAGCCACTTGTTTGAAGTAGGTTGTCAAATTAATTTGTTTCTATGGCGTGAGGTAGGCCATCTGGGAAGTTGTATTCAAGCTTGCTCCCAGGAATATAATTTGTTGGCAGGGTACCAGGTGTGAGTTATTGTCTGTTTATGGTGTACCCCAAACAAGTTAGAGCCCTTTGTACAAAGGCCAGATGATTCAAAAGTATGTCCTGGCTTTCTGCCTGAACTAGACAATCGTCCAGGTATGGGTATACTTGAATATTTCTTTGTCTGGAAAATGCAATAACTGGAGCTATGCACTTTGTGAATAGCCTGGGCACAGTAGATAAGCCAAAGGGCAGTGCAGAGAACTGATAGTGTGCATAGCCTGCTTTGAAGCGTAGGTATCTTCTGCAAGATTCCCTGATTGGGATGTGTAGGTATGCTTTTAAATCTAGTGTTGCCAACCAGGCATCTTTGCCTAGCATAGGAAGTAATTGTTGAAGAGTCAGCAGCTTGAATTTTGGAATCTCCAGAAAGGTGTTTAGAGTAGACAGGTCCAGGATAGGACACCATGGATAGTCTTTTCTGGGTACCAGGAAAAGTCTCGAGTAGAATCCTTGTCCCTTTTCCTCTTCTGGTGCCATTTGAATAGCCCCTATGCTTAAGAGAGAAAGTACTTGTTTTTGGGCTTCTGCCCACTGATTTGGGGGTAGGTCCAGCCACCCGCTTGGTGTTGGCAACGTATGGAAGTTAAATCTGTATCCCTGGGACACTATATTTAAAACCCATTTGTCCTGGGTAATGAGTTCCCAGTTCTTGCATGAAGAGCAATCTTTCCCCCCAAAGGGGCAGTCAGTTGATAAGTGCTTGGAAATTTTAAAAGGAAGTCATTGGGACAGTTTACCATAGGAGGGAATCTTATTACTCCCAGATTTGGAAGTGGAGGCCCCCCACTGCTTAGTCCTGTGTGTCCCCTCTGACTGAAACCTGGGGTTTTTGCTGTGTCTCTGTTTGGCTTGAGAAGACCTGGAAGGGGCTGGAAAGGACCAGTTCTTAGAAGGCCAGTGCCTACTAAATCTAGGAGGCTGAACTTGTAAGAAATATTTAACAGTTTGCATAGATTTAGCTTTATATTCCATCATTTTAAGAACTTCCTCAGCCTTGTCGCCAAACAGGCGGTCTTGATTTAATGGAGCATCCAACAATTTAGCTTTAACATGATTAAGCAAAGATTGCTCCTTAAGCCAAACATGCCTTCTGAGCACAGACCCAGTAACAGCGGCCCTGCAAGAGGCCTCTAATGAATAAAAACCACATTGCAAAGTATGTTTCCAACTTGTTCAGCAGAATGCATTAAATCCTGTAATTCTTTATTTTCCACACAGTCAGGAATCAACATAATTTTCTGTTTAAGCTATCCAATAACAGGTTGCTGATACTTTAACATATGAAACTGGCAGTTTAAAACCCTAATGGCCATGGTTGTAGAAGTGTAAACCTTTTTACCCCATCTATCCGGCACCCTGGAGTCTCTATCAGAAGGGGTAGGATTTTTAGCAGTAGAAGCCTTAATGCCCTTGGGCCCCTGTGAAAGTGTCTCTGGATCCGCAATAAGATTTTTAAAAAGAAACTTGTGTGACTCAGGAACCCTGTAGTATCTGTCTGGTTTTCTGGGAGCAGGAGGCAAGGAATCAGGGGCCAAACTAAATTCTGAAATCATCAACAATGTCTAGTACAGGAGGAATAGCTAAAGGCCTATGCTGAGGTAGGAGTAAGAAATCCCTAAGCCTCTTTTTTGAATCAGAAAAATCCTGGCTTTCCCAGTGGAAATGCTCCCTTAGAGTATGTAAGGTTTCCCCAAAAGAAAAATCCTCCGGAGGGGAAGCAGAAAGAATGGAGTCCTTTGCATCAGAATCCTCATAAGTAAAAAAGGGCAAATCCAGATCATCAGAAAAAACAGAATCCTGGTCAGAAGATTCATAAATCACTTCAGTCCTAGGCCTCTTACAAAGGTGGGGTTGGCTAACCCTGATTAGAGTTATTAGATCATCAGCCATTCTTATCATTTGTTTTTTAGGCATAGAGGCCTGAGCATGTGGCCTGGGCATCGTTTTTTTAGGCATGGTTCGAGATTTAGGCCTAAGAGAAGAAGGAGGCGGTTTAATATGCAAGTCCGTAGGCCTGAATACACACTCAGAGGCTGGTGCCTGCACAGCGGCTCCAGACCCATCCAAGGTAGAGACATCTGCAGGTTCCATAGCTGAAGCATCCCGTGGCATACCAGACTCCGAATGGGTCTCAATAGAGGCCTGTGAATCAGAAGTAGCGGGTATCAGGGGCTGTGAAAGTGCCTCACTGAGTACCGGCGAACTGGCGACTGGCTTAGGAGAAGTGTCGTCAGCAGTTTTGGACCTCAGCGGCCTGTCTCTGTCTTTATCTTTGCATTTTTTCGGAATCCTGGTAGTCGGATAGCTAACCGAAGACATTTCTGGATAATTAAACCATGAACCAAAATATTTAGAGGCGAAAATGTACCGACGATGGATAGTGCACTGATTAAATAAAGCATACAACCGACAGCAAGGTACGTCGTGGTCAAGGCCTAGGCAATGTATACAGTACGAATGAAAATCTTTATGAGGTATTTGCTTTCCACAAGTGATGCAATTATTAACTTTTACTGACATCGGTAAGGAGCAAGAAAAAGCTTCCACAGTGGGGTACTTAGCTTTAGTTAAAGTCTTCGGTTCTGAAACTTCAGCAAGAAATTTCAGGGTCGGCCGACGGCACTTGAACTGCTTCTGCTTGCACGCAAGAAAGATTGGGGTAATGGCGTCGGCTGCATGTTTTATACCCCTGACGACCTGACGTCATGGATGAAGGGACAGTAACCAACACAGGACCCAAGACTTTGTTAATCAGGCCGACTGAGGGCTACCTGTAAGCAGATAACCCAAATGTAATGACTGCAACAGTAAAACATGAAGAACATCTCCCTACATCAAAAAAGCACTCCCTTTATACCCATCAATTCAAGCTCAAGCAATTAATCAATATACATCTTAAAGATGAATATTACTGTTAAAGCTCTTATAAAGAGAGCATGTAAACATGAAAACTAACTTTCATAGCTACATATATGAATGTAACTGTGACAAAAAGTACATGAGAATATATATAATATCAATTAAAAAACACCCCATCAATAATTATAAAAACATGATGTGATATAACATCATATATCAGCCTACTGCAAAATTACTGCAGTGAAAATAAATAAAAAAATTGTTATTAGTTTCAAGGACCTGTTTTAAGTTCTCCTGAGGTCTTGTCCCACATTATTCAATACTGGACAAGTGAAAGTATAGATACATAAACATGTCATGCATCCTTCCTTAGGGCTCCTATCAGTGGCAGAGAAAAAAATAGGTTATCAGAATCAAGAGAGGCAAATAAAGTTTATGTATAACTGTCACTTTACTGTTCAAGCATGACACACATAATTAAAAGCATCAAAAACTTACTGTACCCATTCATATGACAAACTCAGGGTTGAAGCATTTTAGTTCAAAGTTACACATCTAGTTTTACTTAATTTCCTTTACACATTCAATTTCCAGACAATTCTAATATATATGATATTGACAATTCCTACAGATTTATTCAGGACATACATTGCTATGTTCTCTTGTAGCACCAGACCACCCATAAGAAAAAGAAAAAAAAGAAAAGAAAAGAGACTAGTCTACTCCATCCTTCTTTACATATCTTAAGTTACTGCATTACAGCCAAAGGCAAAACATAACTATTAGAGCAATATCCCATGGCTGGGTGTGGGTAATACTGGATTTACCCATGGTTGGAGTGGTTTGGTCATGAGGGTACAGCCCGTGTGACCAAACAAAGGCAACCGTGGGTAAACTCGGCATTACCCACATGGTTACTGTTATTATACAATGGCATTATTTAAAATTAATTAGTTTTCTTAAACAATATCCTTGTATAACAGCACCGTGGTGTTCTTCTGTGTTGTTTCCTGATTCTGCTGCTTTGTTGATGTACTATATTGGGACATGGGACATCAATGCTTTGGAAAGCAAGCAATGGAGACAGGAAGATCCATGTTTTTTTTTTTTTTTTAAAACAAAAAGGCTGCAACCTCTGGACAGTTTAGAGGCATAAGAGATGGGGAAAATACAAGGACAATCAGGTATGATGTTTCTTAAGTTTTGCAGAACGTACCTAATTTTTCTTGTATTTTCTCTGCTCTCGCAAGTAACTCTCCACCTCTTATTTTAAGAAATGTGGACAAAGCTATAAAGGAGATTTGAGGGAAGGTAAGTGTCTATGTTTGAGAAGGCATTTTGGAAGAAATACTTGTGTCATTTCCAGGAATGATTTTCTCTGTCAAAACGGGGCCTTAATTTAATGCTTTTGCATCTTTAAAGTTTACTTTGAAAACTCCTATTTAAGGCACCCAAATTTAGCTTTAACATGATTAAGCAAAGATTGCTCCTTAAGCCAAACATGCTCTTCTGAGCACAGAGACTCCAGTAACAGCTGTACCCTGCAAGAGTGCGCTCCTAATGAATAAAAACCACATTGCAAAGTATGTTTCCCAACTTGTTCAGCAGAATGCATTAAATCCTGTAATTCTTTTATTTTCCACACAGTCAGAATCAACATAATTTTTCTGTTTGGTTATCCAATAACATGGTTGCTGATATTTTAACATATGAAACTGGCAGTTTAAAACCCTAATGGCCATGGTTGTAGAAGTGTAAACTTTTACTCCCATCTATCCGCACCCTGGAGTCTCTATCAGAAGGGGTAGGATTTTTAGCAGTAGAAGCCTGTAATGCCCTTGGGCCCCTGTCCAAAGTAAGTTCTGGATCCTAATAAAGATTTTTAAAAAAGAAACTGTGTGACTCCAGAACCCTGTAGTATCTTGTCTGTTTTCTGGGGAGCAGGAGGCAAGGAACTAGGGGCCAAATTCTGAAATCACTTCAAACAATGTCTAGTACAGGAGGAATAGCTAAAGGCCTATGCTGAGGTAGGAGTAAGAAATCCCCAAGCCTCTTTTTGAATCAGAAAAATCCTGGCTTTCCCAGTGAAATGCTCCTTAGAGTACATGTAAGGTTTCCTTAAAAGAAAAATTGAGGGGAAGCAGAAAGAATGGAGTCCTTTTGCATCAGAATCCTCATAAGCAAGTAAAAAAGGGCAAATCCAGATCATCAGAAAACAGAATCCTGGCTCGTAGATTCATAAATCAATTTCCAGTCCCAGGCCTCTTACAAAAGGTGGGGTTGGCTAACCCTGATTAGAGTTATTAGGATCATCAGCCATTCTTATCATTTGTTTTTAGGCATAGAGGCCTGAGCATGCGGCTCTGGGTATCGCTTTTTTTTAGGCATGGTTCGAGATTTAGGCCTAAGAGAAGAAGGGAGGCGGTTTAATATGCAAGTCCGGTGAGGGCCTGAATACACACTCAGAGGCTGGTGCCTGCACAGCCGCTCCAGACCCATCCAAGGTAGAGGATTATTTATTACTTTGAGAATTGATTTTCAAGGTAGAATTAGCATTCAGGACACTTCCATCTCATTTTCTGAAAAAAAATATGACAAGTTTGTGCTATTTGTCAGAATGATCCTTATTTAACAATTGCTAAGATTTTAGAACTTCCCAAGCATCTCAGACATGTAAGAACATCTGGCCCTCGAGTAGCAGAATTACCCCAATACAACTACTCTGAGTGTTAGCTCATTACTAAAAAAAATACTACATCTCAAAGCAGTTTCAAGGACTTCAAACCAGCAAAAATTGAGTGGCAGAGGTAACCAAGGAGCACAAAATTATCCAGTCTCATAAATATATAAAAATGTAGTCCTTTATTGGTGCACAGATGTAAGCACTTTCACAGTTTGCTTCATCAGACCATAAAAAAGTACAGTTGTGTACACTTACCATAAATGTAGATGTTCGAGTGTATTCACTGTTGCAGTCATTACATTTGGGTTATCTGCTTGCAGGTAGCCCTCAGTTGGCCTGATTAACAAAGTCTTGGGTCCTGCATCGGTTGCTGTCCCTTCTTCCATGACGTCAGGTCGTCAGGGGTATAAAACATGCAGCTGACGCCATTACATCAGTTTTTCGTGCCCCAGATGCCAGGTGCCCCCCTAATGGGGAGCAATTAGATATAAAAGTACAATGAAATACCTCCAACAAAAAAGCAAATACACCAAAAAGGTTTTTACGCATAGTAAAGGAAAGTAGAGGTAAAGCCAAAAGAAGTTAGGGGGCTGGAGGGAGGGTAACCCGGACTGCAACAGTGAATACACTCGAACATCTACATTTATGGTAAGTGTACACAACTGTACTATGTTCTTCATGTTTCACTATTGCAGTCATTACATTTGGGTAGATTCCCAAGGCTGTGGTTGGAAGGAGGAATTTAGATAGCATTAGGACCAGCTACAAGGCCCTGCAAGACTGCAGTGGCAAAGCCAGCTCTGGATTATGAGAAAATTGGCAAATGGTAATGCTTGGTAAAAGTATGTACAGAACTCCAGGTAGCAGCTTCTAGGATGTCCCTGGTAGGCACGCCTCTGAGAAAGGCTGTAGAGGTAGATGCAGCCCTGGTGGAGTGAAGTCCGATTCCCTGGGGGATAGGTTTTCAATGGTGCTTATAGCAGAAATTAATGCAATGGCCTATCCGTTTAGAAATAGTTTGCTTTGAAATAGCCTTCCCCTCTGCCCCTGCAGCAAATGCCACCAGCAGTTGTTCAGATTTCCTTTGAGGTTTAGTCCTGTCCAAGTAGAATCTGAGTTGTCTGTGCACATCTAAGGAAGGCAATACCTGTTCTCCTTTGTTCTGTGAATTGGGAAAGAAGGTTGGCAAATGAATGGACTGATTAAGAGCCACACTGGATACCACCTTGGGCATGAAGGATGGATTGGTTCTGAGGACACCCTGTCATGAAAGATGATGAAAGGCTCCACTGCCATAAGGGCCTGTAATTCAGATACCCTTCTAGCTGAAGTGATTGCTAAAAGGAATGCTGTTTTCCAAGAAAGAAATTTTAGGTCTGCAGTGGCAGCTAGTTTGACAGGAGGTAGAGTGAGTTTCTCCAAAACAAAGTTAAAGTCCCAGGCTGGGGTTGGAGCTCTACTGGGTGGTCTTAAATTTTTGGCCCCTCTGAGGAACTGCTTGAGCAGTGGATGAGAGAAGGGGGGGGGGGTTCTGTGTTATAATGAGCTGAAATGGCTGAGGTGTGGATTTTAATGGAGGAAAAAGACAGGCCCTTGTGAAGCATCTCAGTTAAGTATTGTAAAATCTGAGGTAAATTGGGTTCTGCTACGCTCACCTCTTGAGATTGGTTCCAGGCACAGAATCTTTTCCATTTTTCAGCATAAGTTTTCTAGTGCTAGGCCTCATTGCCTCTAAAATGATATCCATCACAGGTTTACTGAGGGAAGGTAAAGGAGAGATTATGTAATTAGCCAGGCTGCAAGGTTCAGTGCTAGAAGCTGAGGGTGTAGAATCTGGTTCTCCTGTTGAGACAACAGGGAAGGAGTACCATGGGGATAACTGTGACACACTGCGCAGGAGGGGGTACCAGTGTTGGCGCGGCCAGTCTGGAGCAATCAAAATCATCCTTGGTTTGTCCTGTTTGATTTTTAGTAGTACATTGGAGAGCAGAGGCAGAGGGGGGTGGCATAGACTGATGGGTTTTTCCAGCTGAAGGATAGAGCATCCACTTTCCAGGCTTGTTTGTGGGGAGTTCTTGTGCAAAATTTGTCCAATTGGTAGTTCTGAGGAGAGGCAAACAGGTCTATATCTGGGCCCCCCCATTTGCTTGTCAACATGTTGAAAATCCTTGGTTCCAGTTTCCACTTGTGTGGGTCCATAAGGTTTCTGCTTAGTATTTAACTTGCCTGGCAGGAATTGAGCTTGTAGGTGCACTTGGTAGATCAAGGCTGTGTTCCACAATGCCATGGCTAGGCTGCACAGGGGGTAAGAATGTGTGCCCCCCTGCTTGTTTATGTACCACATAACAGTGGTGTTATCTGTCTTTACCATTAGTTGTCCTGGAAGAATGTGGTCCTTGAAGGCTGTCAGAGCATTCTGTACAGCTAACATTTCTTTTTGATTGATATGCAGGTGCATTTGACTTGGGTTCCATTTGCCCTGAATGTACTTCCCTGCCAGGTGAGCCCCCCATGCATAGTCTGATGCATCTGTTGTTAAGGTTTGGGTGGCAGGAGGTGGTGTGAAAGGTAGTCCCTTGTTTTGGTGGCAGGCCTCTGCCCACCAAAGGAACTCTAGGCGTAGGCAAGGTATGATAGGAATCATTGCTTCTAGAGCCTGAGAATGTTGACACCATAGGCTTTTTAGATACCACTGTAGTTTCCTCATATGCAGTCTTGCATATGGAATTAGAAGAATGCAGGAGGCCATGAACCCCAAGGCTTGCAGTATTTGTCTTGCAGATAATAGGGTCTTTGTAGCCACTTGTTTGAAGTAGGTTGTCAAATGAATTTGTTTCTCTGGCGTGAGGTAGGCCATCTGGGAAGTTGTATTCAAGCTTGCTCCCAGGAATATAATTTGTTGGCATGGTACCAGGTGTGATTTATTTTTTGTTTATGGTGTACCCCAAACAAGTTAGAACCCTTTGTACAATGGCCAGATTATTCAAAAGTATGTCCTGGCTTTCTGCCTGAATTAGACAATCGTCCAGGTATGGGTATATTTGAATATTTCTGTGTCTGGAAAATGCAATAACTGGAGCTATGCACTTTGTGAATACCCTGGGCGCAGTAGATAAGCCAAAGGGCAGTGCAGAGAACTGATGGTGTGCATAGCCTGCTTTGAAGCATAGGTATCTTCTGCAAGATTCCCTGATTGGGATGTGCAGGTATGCTTCTTTTAAATCTAGTGTTGCCAACCAGGCATCTTTGCCCAGCATAGGAAGTAATTGTTGAAGAGTCAGCATCTTGAATTTTGGAATCTCCAGAAAGGTGTTTAGAGTAGACAGGTCCAGGATAGGACACCATGAATTGTCTTTTCTGGGTACCAGGAAAAGTCTCGAGTAGAATCCTTGCCCTTTTCCTCTTCTGGTACCATTTGAATAGCCCCTATGCTTAAGAGAGAAAGTACTTGTTTTTGGGCTTCTGCCCACTGATTTGGGGGCTTGGTGATGGCAACGTATGGAAGTTAAATCTGTATCCCTGGGACACTACATTTAAAACCCATTTGTCTTAGGTAATGAGTTCCCAGTTCTTGCATGAAGAGCAATCTTTCCCCCCAAAGGGGCAGTCAGTTGATAAGTGCTTGGAAATTTTAAAAGGAAGTCACTGGGACAGTTTACCATAGGGGGGAATCTTATTACTCCCAGATTTGGAAGTGGAGGCCCCCCACTGCTTAGTCCTGTGTCCCCCCTCTGACTGAAACCTGGGGTTTTTGCTGTGTCTCGGTTTGGCTTGAGAAGACCTGGAAGGGGCTGGAAAGGACCAGTTCTTAGAAGGCCAGTGCCTACTAAATCTAGGAGGCTGAACTTGTAAGAAATATTTAAAAGTTTGCATAGATTTAGCTTTATATTCCATCATTTTAAGAACTTCCTCAGCCTTGCTGCCAAACAGGCGGTCTTCATTTAAGGGAGCATTCAACAATTTAGCTTTAACATGATTAAGCAAAGATTGCTCCTTAAGCCAAGCATGCCTTCTGAGCACAGACCCAGTAACAGCGGCCCTGCAAGAGGCCTCTAATGAATAAAAACCTCATTGCAAAGTATGTTTCCAACTTGTTCAGCTGAATGCATTAAATCCTGTAATTCTTTATTTTCCACACAGTCAGGAATCAACATCATTTTCTGTTTAAGCAAGACAATAGAAATTGCTGATACTTTAACATATGAAACTGGCAGTTTAAAGCCCTAACAGCCAGAGTGGCTGAAGTGTAAACCTTCTTACCCCATCTATCCAGCGCCCTGGAGTCTCTATCAGAAGGGGTAGGATTTTTAGCAGTAGAAGCCTTAGCCCCTTTGGGCCCCTGTGAGATGTCTCTGGATCCGCAATAGGGCTTTTAAAAAGGAATTTGTGTGACTCAGGAACCCTATAGTATCTGTCTGGTTTCTGGAGCAGGAGGCAAGGAATCAGGGTTCAAACTAGATTCTAAGTAAACATCATCAACAATGTCTAGTACAGGAGGAATGGCTAAAGGCCTGTGCTGAGGGAGTAAAAGAAATCTCTAAGCCTCTTTTTTGAATCAGAAAAATCCTGACCTTCCCAGTGGAAATCCTCCCTTAGAGTATGTAAGGTTTCCCCAAAAGAAAAATCCTCTGGAGGAGAAGCAGAAGGAATGGAGTCCTCTGCATCAGAATCCTCATAAGTAGATAAGGACAAATCCAGATCATCAGAAAAAACAGAATCCTGGTCAGAAGATTCATAAATCACTTCAGTCCTAGGCCTCTTGTCGGGGGGTTGGCTACCCCTGATTAGAGCTATTAGATCATCAGCCATTCTTATAATTTTTTTTTAGGCATAGAGGCCTGAGCATGTGGCCTGGGCATCGTTTTTTTAGGCATGGTTCGAGATTTACGCCTAAGAGAAGAAGGAGGCGGTTTAATATGCAAGTCCGTAGGCCTGAATACACACTCAGAGGCCGGTGCCTGCACAGCGGCTCCAGACCCATCCAAGGTAGAGACATCCGCAGGTTCCATAGCTGAAGCATCTCGTGGCATACCAGACTCCGAATCGGCCTTAATAGAGGCCTGCGAATCAGAAGTAGCAGGTATCAGGGGCTGTGAAAGTGCCTCACTGAGTACCGGCGAACTGGCGAATGGCTTAGGAGAAGCGTCGTCAGCAGTTTTGGACCTCAGCGGCCTGTCTCTGTCTTTATCTTTGCATTTTTTCTGAATCCTGGTAGTCGGATAGCTAACCGACGACATTTCTGGATAATTAAACCATGAACCAAAATATTTAGAGGCAAAAATATATCGATGATAGATAGTGCGCTGATTAAATAAAGCATAAAACTGACAGCAAGGTACGTCGTGGTCAGGGCCTACGCAAGGTATACAGTACGAATGAAAATCTTTATGAGGTATTTGCTTTCCACAAGTAATGCAATTATTAACTTTTACTGACATCAGTAAAGAGCAAGAAAAAGTTTCCACAGTGGGGTACTTAGCTTTAGTTGAAGACTTTGGTTCTGAAACTCGAAAACGAAAATTTCAGGAGTCGGCCGACCAGCACTTGCAAACTGCTTCGGGCACGGCAAGAAAGATTGGGGTAATGGCGTCGGCTGCATGTTTTATACCCCTGACGACCTGACATCATGGATGAAGGGACAGTAACCGACACAGGACCCAAGACTTTGTTAAACAGGCTGACTGAGGGCTACCTGTAAGCAAATAACCCAAATGTAATGACTGCAACAGTAAAACATGAAGAATATCTCCCTACATCAAAAAAGCACTCCCTTTATACCCATCAATTCAAGCTCAAGCAATTAATCAATATACATCTTAAAGATGAATATTACTGTTAAAGCTCTTATAAAGAGAGCATGTAAACATGAAAACTAACTTTCATAGCTACATATATGAATGTAACTGTGACAAAAAGTACACGAGAATATATATAATATCAATTAAAAAACACCTCATCAATAATTATAAAAACATGATGTGATATAACATCATATATCAGCCTACTGCAAAATTACTGCAGTGAAAATAAATAAAAAAATTGTTATTAGTTTCAAGGACCTGTTTTAAGTTCTCCTGAGGTCTTGTCCCACATTATTCAATACTGGACAAGTAAAAGTATAGATACATAAACATGTCATGCATCCTTCCTTAGGGCTCCTATCAGTGGCAGAGAAAAAAATAGGTTATCAGAATCAAGAGAGGCAAATAAAGTTTATGTATAACTGTCACTTTACTGTTCAAGCATGACACACATAATTAAAAGCATCAAAAACGTACTGTACCCATTCATATGACAAATTCAGGGTTGAAACGTTTTAGTTCAAAGTTACACATCTAGTTTTACTTAATTTCCTTTACGCATTCAATTTCCAGACAATTCTAATATATATGATAATGACAATTCCTACAGATTTATTCAGGACATACATTGCTATGTTCTCTTGTAGCACCAGACCACCCATAAGAAAAAGAAAAGAAAAGAGACTACAGTCTACTCCATCCTTCTTTACATATCTTAAGTTACTGCAATACAGCCAAAGGCAAAACATAACTATTAGAGCAATATCCCATGGCTGGGTGTGGGTAACACTGGATTTACCCATGGTTGGAGTGGTTTGGTCATGAGGGTAAAGCCCGAGTGACCAAACAAAGGCAACCATGGGTAAACTCAGCATTACCCACATGGTTGCTGTTATTATACAATGGCATTATTTCAAATTAATTAGTTTTCTTAAACAATATCTTTGTATAACAGCACCGTGGTGTTCTTCTGTGTTGTTTCCTGATTCTGCTGCTTTGTTGATGTACTTTATTGGGACATGGGACATCAGTGCTTTGGAAAGCAAGCAATGGAGACAGGAAGATCCATGTTTTTTTTTTTTTTTTTTTTGAAAACAAAAAGGCTGCAACCTCTGGACAGTTTAGAGGCATAAGAGATGGGGAAAATACAAGGACAATCAGGTATGATGTTTAAGTTTTGAACGTACCTAATTTTTCTTGTATTTTCTCTGCTCTCGCAAGTAATTCTCCACCTCTTATTTTAAGAAATGTGGACAGAGCTATAAAGGAGATTTGAGGGGAAGGGTAATGTTGCTCTTATAAATATAGAAGGTTTTGAGAAAGATTTGCATTGTCTGAAGGAAAGAAAGTCAAACTGAAATGCATGTCATTATTTAGTGACTTTGCTCTCCAGTGATTTGTCGGAAAACCACATATTTTATGAGGAATGCTTTTTCTCCTGCACAACATAACTCATGCAATCATATCTATTTCTGGTTGTGCTTTGCTGAGGATACATAATAATGTACAATGATTTACATTTAATTTACCCTTTTGTGTTCATGCAAATCATTCTTTTAAGGTTACAAGTTAAATCATGTACACATGGTATAGCCTCAACATATTGTTTGTGATTAATATCCTATAGGTTTGTCATAACAGTGTAAAATTTTAGCAGTACATGATGTACAGGCATACTCAAACAAAATGGTCTCTGCAAAATCAATAGGTAGGACACATTTAACTGTACATTTGTATTCTAATATTTCAATGTAGGCACTTCTGTTACTAGGTTCTTCAGCATATCAAAATGTTTCCTGTTCATACCTGCACTCCCAGGGTAAGTCCTGCTCCAACAATTTTTTAAGTGAGACACTTTACTCAGACATATTAGGTATAAACTTTACAAGATACTGCATCACTCTCAAAAAAATCTCATTAATGCTTACTTGCTCTTTGGCATTGGAATTTTCAGTATTGTTTGACTTTCTTGAGTCAGGGTTTAATCATACTGATGTTAAGACTATGCCCCCCATTACACACACACACACACACACACACACACACACACACAGTACATATGTAACAAACTTGTCACATTTTTTTACATTTGCTCTTACTTAATTTAAATCTATATTGTCTCACTTTTCTTCAGAAGTTCTGTCAATGCTGTCAACATACCAAGCAGAGGTCTAAAGAATTAATATCCTAGAAGCATATTACATGTACAGAACTTGAAATACATTTCTGTGCCAGAATCCTTGGTTTGCATCTAGTACAGAAAATAATTTAGCATTTGACACAATTGCGAACACTTCCTCACCAGTAAGCAGTGGGCAATGTTATTCTTAATGATGTTACTAAGACCCTACAAAATGAATACAAATACAAATTTTGGTTTTCATCCACAAGTGACCATACTAGTCACTCACTGTGTTGCCTCTGTTGTCTCTTTATAACATGTACATATTCCATTCACTTCATTTTCTGCTCGGTTATACTCTGTAAGTATTCCATTCACTTTACTTCCTGCTCAGTTATACTCCTGAGAGTTACTGGTACTTTCCTTGGAGCATGTATTATTAACACAGCATCTGCATTTATCTGATTTTTATACCTTCCCAGCAAGCCACCCAAGCCTGCAAATAAATCAGCATAGCCATGCAAGTTACCTTTGATAACGTGCTGTCCAGTATTTGAGAAGGCTGTACAACTCAAACTGTTCCTGAGCACATCTAATCTCTATGTGTACACTGAGAATGCATTTCATTACCATCAACTTCACACAAGTCAAATGTCAAATAACCAAAATATGTGAATGACTTTTCTGATCTAATGGTACAATTTAAAAGTATTTTATACTTTCACTTTTTAAATTCACATCCGTACTGTTAAACCAATGACTTTCCTTGGTATCCTGAATAAGTCTACTATACACACTTCATTACTTTCAGTGATATTCAGTCCGAAAGCTTTACCATCATTTTTGGGCAAAACAATGCACTCACTATCTAGATCTACCATTCAATGCTGCATTTATTAAGTCTAAGCTTCCCTTGACATTCTGTCTGATTATTTTGAGTCAATGTCTCTTTATTGCTCAATTTCATAGAAAATTCCATTTCCATTTTAACAGTGGTTGTTTGGTCTCTAAACAATGCAAATTCTTTGAAACACTAATTTTTCTAGTATACATCTTTGAAAAATGATTCTTTCTACCACAGTATCTGCAAAGGTTGATTAAATGCTGGGCATTTATTTCTTTCTTGTTTAAGGCCACATCTAATACATGAGCTTAAATTGCAGCTACTTAATGCTTCCTGTGAACATCATGGCTCTCTTACTTGTCAGCATTAGTAAACATAAATAAGTAGCACTGTTGGCCTTAAAAAATCACCATGGATAGGACAATCCTACAGTCATTCATTGTTTTCTTTGTCCTTTGTTATTGTGAACATATTTGTCCAAATGTAAGGTTTAAACATAGAAAAACATAGTCTCCCTTCCAATACAAAGTATGAATGAACATTTCTTGGAATGAGTAGCTATTTAAAGGTAAATGCTGTTTGGCTTTCACAGTTTAAAGGAAATCAGGAACATACATAAATTTATATGCTTCAGTTGGAAGCTAAGACCACATCTCAGGCACATAATGAAAAAAACTTTAAAATCAATCAAAAAATGACGTTGGAAAAGCAGTTAACATTTTCTCATTCCAGTAGCTCTTCATAGGGGTTACATTCCATTCAAGGAACAACTACAGGCTAAGCACTTCTCATCCTAAAATGTATTTTCCTCCATATAAAATTATCCCTAATTTAATACCTATAAAGCAAAATTGTATTTCTCTTTTTGTTTGGCATTTTTATTCTGTTCGTCCACCAAACAATATATCACCTTGATTTTTAATTAAAGCTCACATTAGTTTCTTCAACAATCTGTCTTGCTATCAACTGTTTCATAATTTCAGACTTTTGCCACAGGAAGAGCACATTCACCAAGGTGTTTTAGCCTTGCATTCTTTCCATCTTACTGCTGCTGGATCAAATAAAGAAACTACTGAGCAACCTCTATTAATGTGAGATGTCAGTCATAACCGAACAGGCAGCTCAGACATGAAAGACAGGAAACACGACATTTCTTTCTGAAAGAGTGCACATCAGGGAGGAGTTTCACAACCAAGAACTTAACATTCTGTACAAAATAATTAACTACTCTCTACAGCTGAAAACAACTATAATATGGGCATTTTAGATGGTGGCATCATCAAAATCAAAGTGAATAGAGAGAAAAGAATGAACGAATATAATAAAATATCATACTGTGAGAGCACATAGAACACGTTTTGAAACAATAGCTTTAGCTGAAGAAAAAATTATTTCAGTATGGCATCTCCCATCAGGCATTTGGGGTAGAGCAAAGTATACTACTACTCACTAACAGTGATGCCAGCAAATCCTGTTCCAGTGGCACGGATGGATGAAGCTTTTACTACAGCCTAGGCATCCAAAATTTGATTTAGTGGCTCAGGCTTTCGATAATAAAGGCAAGGAGAACAGCCATGCCTATCCTGGGAGGAGGAACAGTGGTCCTAGCCAATTCAAGACACTGTTTTACAGTTTTTTCTGGAGGATGGGGGCATGTAAGAAAACAAAAATCCAGTGTAGGGAGGATGCAGGAATAACTGTCTGAGACAGTGGTTGTAATGCTTGTTGGCATATGTGAAGGAACATACGTACATTGAAGAAAAGGCACAAGTAGTCCTTGTGGTGGCACCAGTGTTCATGTCACAGCAAGACAGTGATTGGGATACTTACAGGAAAATGCCCTCATAGCCAGGATGCAAGTGATGGCACAAGCAACTCTGATGTTTGCCTGTAGGATAGGATTCCTCCATGAACAAGTCTCACACCAGTAGATCTGGGGATTTCCCAGCACCAGGGAATGAATAGATGTCCAGCAGGTGAGGCTTGATGAAAAAGAGTAATGCCAGCACAGTAGTAGTATGCAGAAGATCAAGATACAATAATACATTTTCCTCTTATTTTTTTCCAGTAGTGGTCCTTTAAAAGCTTGATTAGGCTGCAGCACTATTTACAAAGCACTAAGGGTAGTCACTAGGCAGCAATCTTTTGAGTTTCATTATTAAATAATAGCTGTTGTGCCCATTAACAAAATATTACCCTGTGAACATCTGTGGTGTAGAATATTTGCTTGCAATTTGAATTGCAAGCCTTATAAATAACATAAGACTATCAAACACTGGCTCAGACTGAAAGAATAGACCCAGCCTGTTGAAGTTTTCACATGGAAGCAAAAAGGCATTCATTTAATTGCATTTCATTTCACTGAGATCAATCTTTTTAAACCAACTTCAGTGAATGGGCTTGAACACTGGGAAACAATACCCCATGGTTATATGATTTCAGAGCTGACTATTTTGAGTAACTGAGTACAGGGTGCAGAGTCCCATGCATGAATGCTGAGGTTCTCTATAAGAAACAACTTTCTTGTTTTGAGTCCATTCACTGAGGTCACCCCGAATGCAAGGGTCTTTGTTAGGTCCTCTTTCCTTTTCTCTCTTTGTCAATGATCTTTCCCTATAATTACCAGATCTTAAATTAATAATGTATGCAAGATGATATGCTGCTCCTGGAATCCAGTATAAGCCACCTTGACCTGCAAACCAAGTTACAGGAAAATTTCACTCAATTATGCACCTGGTCTGCTAATAACAAACTATTAATCCTAAAAAACAAAAAAAAAAACAATGTCATGGTCTTTGCCTCAGCTAAGAAATTACCCACTATTCTTCCAGTTCTCTTAACAGATCTTAATGGGAACATAATACCCAGCATCTGATATCCAACTCTACCCTGTCCAATACCACACACAAAGATTTTGTAACTAACAAAGTACTTGCTCAATTTAAACTATATTACAAAATCAGTCAACTGCAAGCAGGATCATTGCTAAAAATATTTTAGTACCCAGACTTGAAAATGGCTTTCCTTTTCTTATAATGCATTCATCCCACAATACTTACAGAACATAGACGGCTGAGAATAAAATCTGCAGATTAATTCTAATGGATGGGAGGTTGGCATAACGGTTAAGGTGTTTACCTTACAAACACAAGGTGCAAGGTTTGATTCTCACATGGGGTAACTGGCCAGGCTTAAAATTGTTCACAAGAGCAGTTAGCCTAGTACTAATCTATGAACCTAATAGCAGAACCACAAATATAGCAAAACAATTCCAAGTGACTTTCACTGCCTCACAGGGCCACTTTTCTTCTAAGTACAATAATTTGCAGTGAAACACTGCCGCTGCTCCCCTTTATGATTGAAACTATCTTTACAAGACAACCCTTATGTACTTAGAAGTACAAAGGACAACAGCTTCCCTTTAGTACGTCATCCATTTAAAACTGCTGTATGTAAGACATCCTTCTGTAGACAGGGACCTGCTACCTGGAACCACCTGCCTACAGACATAAAAAATCTAGAACCATTAAAAGCTTTAAAGATGCACTTAAAGAACCTACCTACAACTGCTACCATGACAGTGAATACTAGAATAAATTTAATAAACTTCTCAGTCTCTTAATGTGGCATCTTAAACTCCGATATTTATAAAAAATTCATCCATCCATCCTTCCTCAACCCCTTTTCCCATACTTGTGCATATGCATTATGATTGCACTATTTTTGTGCACATCTTAGCTTGCATTTTGTATATATCCATTTTTTCAATGTACTCTGACTAGATATTTTAATGTTACCCTGTCTGCTCAACCTTATGTTCTGAATTTTGCTATATACTCATTCTGTACATAACATTGTAGGTTTAAAGACTGCAATGTATTTTCTACACTTTGAGCTTAGGTTGTGATCGAAAAGGGTCAACTGACCAGTCTGCTTACTGGTGAAAATAAATAAATTAGTTGGTTTTGATGAAACTGAGCACAATTAAGCACTGTACAACCACACAGGACATTTTTGTAATATAACTCACATGCCTTTCCAAACCTTTGCAGAACTGTTTGAATAATCACAAGGCAAAGTAATCAAATCTGCCAAAGCAAAAATGTAGGTAGGTATATACTGCATAAGCTGGAATATGCAGCACAGTTTAAGGGGCAATGTTTTACCCTGGAAAATCTGAAAGGCTACCTTCACCTTTAGTAATATTCTATTTACTTAATTTGTACTTTGGTTCAGCTGAATGCAAACACAGTGCAAGCAGAAGACAGAGAGATGCTGAACTGTAAGTAGTGGACAACAGCTTATGGGTGAAACAACTTTAATCACTGTGGTCTGAGCAATTTACTGTCTGAGAAGCCTGTAATTTGTGGGGAGGAGAATCTTGGCTCCTGATAGCTGCTTAAAGCAGTCAAACGTTTTAATGACGGTCATTTTTTCAATGCAGGCTAAAATACCTGCACACACACTATCAAAACACATCTACAGATTTGTTGATTTATAAATATGCTCAGTGAAACAGTAGAGACAAACAATGGTTTCAGTGTTCTTCACATAACATACAGTACAAGAACCTTTGTTCATGATCGGAGAGCAAAAGAGGTTTATGTTGCCCCACAAGGCCAAACACTACTGATAACTGAACTACACTGGCTGCAGTTAACTTGTCGTGTGTAACTTCCTTGTTTTAAAAGTTAATTAATTTTGGTCTACCTATGCAAATGATAAAGTAGTAGTTTCAGTACAATAAACATTAAGGGGACAAATCTGTGAGGCAGGGGGCGTACAGCTAGGTATGTTACGAAGAGAATACATAGCAGACAACAAACAAACACTGAACAAGTTGTGTCTGGGGTAGTGAGTGTGACAAATACACATGTCCCACTCACCAGGCTAAGTAAGGAGAGTGTCGTGGTCACTGTCTGTCAGGGGCCAGGATCCAGCAGAACACACAAATACCTAGGTCATTGAACCACAAGTACTGGTATGACTCTGTCCTAGTCCATGTGGGCATAAATGACCTGTGATGTTCTTCCATGGACTACATGAAGAGAGACATGACAGAGCTCTTGGACTGCGTGTCTCAGGCTGCTATGAGCCTAGCAATAACTAGCATTCTGCCTTCTGCAAGGATGATGCTACATTATGAACAGAAAATAACTGACTTTAACAATTGGTTTAGAGTATGGTGTTATTTGAAGTAGGTACAGCATTAGTCAGCCTTTGAGGATATGGTTGACAGACTACTCTGCTCTGCTTTGCCAGGGATGGTCTGCAGTTGTCCTATATGGGATTTTGAATGTTCGCTAAAACCTTCTTCATCACCATACTCTCTTTTTAGTTATCGCCAACCTGATAAACCTATGAACATAGCTAAACCAATCCAGGAAAATTTGAAAGTGTTGCTGCTCAGTGCCAAAACTCTAAAGAAGAAACCCAGCTCCTTGCAACCTCTCCACACCATGGAGAAATTAGACATCTGTGCAATTACTGAAACATGGTGTCAGGGACAGCCTTATGCATAGGCGAACTAGGCAAATGCCAAGGGCACTGTGCTGCTGCATGTTTGTAAGGGCACTCTTTCCCTTTTATATTTAGAGTAATGTTTCTTTTCTCTAAGAAATAAATAAATAAAATGCCCCTACTACAAGGGAAAAAGAAAAATGCATCCACTGAACAGTGAGCACTCTCTAGGAGGCCGAGCTCCAGTTAACTATGTCATGTTGTCTTAAACACTGTGCGGTCACGTGATTATAGACTTTGTAACATTCAAATGTAATCATGAAGTCACCTGAACCAGTTTGTTTGTTTTTTCTTGTACTGTAGACTACAAATTGTAGTATTTGAATATCAAAGGGAGAAGCACTGCAGGGATATGTTGAAAAAGAAAACGGTGTGGTGCTGGACACTGGTGAGAGAAATGTTATTCATTTTAAAATAAAGCTGGCAGACTGAACAACACAATGTTGGGCAATGCTTAGGTTAAAATGGAAGGAATGGTGTGGGGAGAGAAGTGTTATTACTGTACAATGATGCTGGTAATGATCAACCGTATATTTTTGTAATATTCTTCTGTCTTTGTGTTTTGTGTGGAGCATCTTAGACTGGAATAGTTTATAAAGTGTTTGTGTAGGCTGTGGAGGCACACTTGTCCTCTTAGCAATAAATGTTGAAAAAGCCTAAAATAAAGGTCACTATTATCCTGTGCTGAACTAGGGATGGAGTGGTCATTATTTCTTTAGTTTTTCTCAAAGTTCAGAGGCGTGCACAGAGGGTCACTATAGCATGTATAGGAGCACTGTACTGCCTCTCAAAGTAACAAGCTGGAAAATTATTGTAATCTTTCTTCCATTTTCCTCATGGTTAAACAACTTATGCATATACAGGTGTCTGTCTTTTGGGGGGAGAGCAAATAAGCATGCTCTTTATATATGTCTGACAGCAAATATGTTCTGTTCTGTTTTATTTTTAGTTTTGTCCCAGTCTGACAACAAAAGGGTATACAGAAGATGTGTCTTTTCAGAGCAGAAGATGAGGAGGCATACATTTGACAGTAGCAGCTTAAAGTATTTGCCTTAACTTGTCTTACATTTACCCAATTTAACACCACAGAGTGGGGATACACAGAAAGTGACTACCTATTTTGAAGTGGGTGATAAGTGGGGCAGGTACTATTCCTAGATACAGTTTATATAGCTACAAAGCATTTGCCTTTGGTTTACTGTAAATTGGTGTTTGGTCAGCTTTGAGTATTAAAATACCTTTTTATCTAGGATACCAATTTACCTGAGGCCAGCCCTGCATGGTTTAAAGCTGCAGACAGCAATCCATCAGTGCAGGGCTACAATGCCTTCCATACATTTACACAAACTAATGCACAGGAAGGGGCCAAAGGTGGAGGTGCCTCTATTTACATTAAAAAAAAACTCAAGCCTGGTCCATCAGTATTATGTACTTGAGCTTCTCTCTGCATCCAAATGACCTTAAACAAAGTCCCTTGCCATATCCTTGCAAGCTATAAGTCCTCCTCTATGACTCAGGAAAACCATAACACATACTTAAATATACTGGATACACTTCCCATTTAATCCAACACCATACTCATGGGTGACCTTACCACAATGTAAATTGGAAATCATGCATGACTCCTAACATGCAGGCCCAGAGATTCCTGGACTTTGTAAACATAAGCATTTTGGACCATATAGTCCGTATGCACACTAGAGGCACAAACATCTTTGACCTGCTCATAACACACATGGTAGAACATTGCACCCTCCCTAGTGTAATGTCCTTACTGGACAGACTAGACCATAAAGCTGTCTCCTTTGAAGTAAAGGTAAAATCAGGACACCAGCTAACCCAGGAACTTTTAGGAATTATTTTAGGGCAAACATCCTACTACTAAGTGACACGCTGGAAAATTTTCAAGCCTCCCAAACCCTGAGAACATTGTTGGCTATGTGAAATTATCCACAGAAACCCTGTTAATCATATTAACAGCTGCATAGACACTGTTGTACCTACCTGGATTATGTGCAAGATCAACTAAAAAAAACAAGATGCCCTGGTGAAATCCTAACATCAACAGGTTGTATAACAAAAGGAAGAAATTCTTGGCAAAAATTAGGAGGTCCAATGCCCAGCAATGTAAACAAGTCGCTCATCAACCTAAACAGGCAAACTCAAGAGGACTATTCAAGTCTACCAAAGCCAAATTGGGGTATAATTATCCTCATAGGTCAAGGACAATTGCAAAACTTTCTTCAGCTATGTCTGTAACCTCAAAGGTAATACACAGCAATGTACCAAATTATTTGTAAATGCTGCCACCTGTAAGGAGCTAGAAGACACAGCATACTTTCTGGCTGACACATTTAGCTCCAGTTTTACTCCCCTCTCTCCACAAGATGTCTTTCAAGAAATACCAACATCCATAGCTCCCCCACTACTACTACAGAGCAGGTACTCTCCAACAGCAACAGCACTGCATTGATGAGACTGACAATATCCCAGGATGCCTGCTTAATAGCATGAAATATGAACCATCAGGCCCATTGGCATCAATGTTTAACTATAGCCTCCAAACAGGCCAAATAAATGGGGGATTTCAAAGATTATCTCATAGCACAAGGGTGGACTGTCTATGCACCCAGGGAATTATCGACCAGTAAGCCTGACATGCAAAGCTATGGAAAGAATAATCACAGATATCCTAAATGATGACACAGGTAACCTACAAACATTGGACCAAAATCAGTCTGTTTATCAAGAACAGGTCTTGCCTACTCAGCCCAGTGGACTTCCTTGAGAAGGTCATCAAAGCAATGGGCGAGGGAAAAATTGTGCATACTGCCTACTTTGATCTGGCCATGGCATTTCACACAATATCCCACTTGAGCATTCTAGAACAGCTCATTAAATTAGGTATAAACTCCTACATAACCCACTGGAAAACATGCTGGCTTACAGATAGGACCCAAGAAGTTAAAATAGTGGAGTTCATCCCTACAAAAAGTCTGGTTAGTCTTGAAGTGCATCAGGGCTCAGTTCTGTTAACACTACTATCTGGCATCTACTTCCCTGAGGTCAAAGCTAATGTCAAAGTCCTCTGGCTGACCAAGCTCACAGATGACTGCAAATTGGGTGCAGTCACTGAATCCACCCAAGACGCAAAGCAAGAAGGCCTAACACAAACTAATAACTGGTGCCAAAGTCATGATCTAAAACTCAGTGCCAAAAAGTACATCACAGTATCTTTTGGAAAGATGCCACCACACAATGACATTGCATCCCTAAGATTAGACTCTACTTAGGGATTTGGGACCACATCTCTGTGTTGGAGGGAAGCCTTCTAGCTTATCAGTGGGAGTGGTAAGCACTAGGTAGCCTATCTACCACACGAGGAGTGGTTCTGGCCCAAAAATTATAGTTTAATGGCCGTTTGGGCAGTTTTTTCCATCTCTCTCAACTTTCTGGTTTTAAAGCCCATGTTTGCGCTTGATCCCCACCTTTCCGTAACTAATCTAGTCCAGGTGCAGATTTACTGTATCCAGGACTGTTTGTAAGCTTCTGAGCCCCCCAAGCCTTTGTGTTGGAGTGCAGTCTTCTAGCTTATCAGTGGGAGTGGTAAGTACTAGGTAGCCTGTCTACCACAAGAGGAGTTGTTCTTGGTCCAGGAATTGTAGCTTATTGATCATTCAGGAAGTTGTCCATCTCTTTCAATGTTCTGGTTTAAAAGACCACATCTGCGCTTGTTTCCCATCTTTCCTGTAATTAACCTACTGGAAAGCTCTAGAAAGCTTTAAACTGATACAAGCCTTCTAGCTTAATAGAGAGACTTTGGAGTGATTATCAGTTTTCTGTATTTTCTAGCTGTACTTAACTGTTTTCCACCCAAACGCTGATTTTTCCAGCATTTACTGTGATTTAAAAGCTTGTTTTTTTCACATATTGTACTTCTTTGATTGCCTGCACTTATAAAAAGTTGCTTTTTGTTTAATTGTTTAACTGTTGTAGGCTACACACTAAAGTGCAATAGCCTTTTCTGATCGCTTGTAGTCATTTAAAGCTGTTTTAAGTGAACGTTTTACTGTTTTTGCCTTATCTTTTCAAAAAAAAAATTGTCTTGTTTCCCACCTTTCTAAACTAGTATAGTCCAGTTTTCAGGCTAGTGCTGAATTCAGGGCTGTGTTACAAGTTTCTGAGTTGCCCATATCTTACTTGGATAGAGGGAAGTTTCTCTGTTCACCTGTGAGAGAGGGGAATTTTGAGCAGCCCTGGAGGAGTGGTTCCAGCCCAGACGTTAGTAGTTTAAAAAATACGTTTGTACGGTTTTGTGTGCTAGGCAGCACAGGTTAGCTAGGGTTAAATTATTCCCAGCTCCACTAAGTCTCCTCTTCAGTTTTTCACTTGAAACTAGTCTAACTCTCAACTTAAGCACTCAAAAAGCATCCTACAGTTCTGCACTTGCTCAGACCTAATAGCAAGCACTAATATGCCCCGACACTTGACTGCCCAGCAGGGCAAGGTTCTTTATCCACCCGTCACCAACCAAGTGACTAAGCAGCTCAACCTACTATTCAGGCATGACCAAAGGGCAACTTCAGGTGTACTCTCCAGTCCAGCTGGTGAATCTGGGTATCCTGAGGCAATGTTACAACTGCTTCATGTACACAGACAGCCCTCTCCTCCTACAACAAAACACTAACATATGCGAGAGATGCAATTATACAGCCAAAATGGAGGCTAAGGTCTCTCCACCCAAGACTGGAACAGACAGTCATGAGGAGAAGGTTAACACTTGCACCACACCTCCAGCCTCACATAGACCTACTAAACCAGCACTGGCAAAAAATACACATAAATACATGAAATCATACTCGGAGGCTCTAAATAAAAACATGCAAAACCATCAGAGAACTCCAAAGCAGACACCCACAAAACCTGCACCTCCCATCACAAACCAGACAACACATAAAACACAAAATCAATGTGCCCCACAATCACAGCCTTTAAGGCGAAATAACATAACACACTAGTAATAGGTGACTCAATAGTCAGGCACACTGACGCCCCACTCCCTAGGCTGGACAAGGAGAAGGTTACTTTTAGCTGCCTGTCGGGAGCCAGAATCCGCCACATAACACAAGCACTCAGGTCACTCTAGAGCAAGTACAAATATGACTCTGTCACTGTTCATGTTGGTGTGAATGACCTGAGATGTACCTCCCTGGACTACATGAAAAGAGACATGGAAGAGCTCTCTGATCATGTAGCCCAGGCGGGTATGACCCTGATCCTGAGTAGCATCCTGCCCTCACCAAAAATGATACCTCAGTATAAAGAAAAAATGATCAGTTTCACCAATTGGCTAAGCTTCTGGTGTCATTCAAAGGGGATCCAGTGTCTGTCAGCCTGTGATGATGTGCTCAACAAGCCATGTTGCTTCGCAAGAGATGGCTTGCACCTGTCACCCCTTGGCTTTCGAATACTGGCCAAGGCTCTTGCTGCCCCCATAGTGCCTTTTTTAGGCAAGGCTCAAAAGTCAAACCCACCTCCATAAACAGCACAAATAAAAAAATGAGGGTTATGCTACTCAACGCCAGGAGTTTAAATCTCAAAATGCATGCACTCGAAGCACTCCTAAGTATGGAGAACGTCGACATCTGTGCAGTAACTGAAACCTGGTTCAAGGCTCCAGAGAGCACTCCAACACTACTGGGTTACAACTGATACCACACATTTCGGCCACAGAACACGGACCAAAACACAAAAGGAGGGGCTGTATCCATATTCATCAAGGATACCCACACTTCCAGGTTAGTGGCGCAGCATGATACCATGAGATCATCCATGTGCAACTAACATCGGGCAAATCTGCAATGCAAATTGTGGCCTGCTATAGATCACCCTCCATGATCCAGGACCACCACTCCACCTTTCTGGAGACACTGGAAAACATGAAGGTCCTACCGAACACCCTGATATTGGGCGCTTTAAATTACCCTACCATTAACTGGGAAAACTACTTGAGTACAAACTCCCAGGCTCAGTGCTTCCTGGAATTTATCAACTCAAATGCCTGGATCAGCTGGTAAACTTCCCTACCAGAGGCCACAACATATTGGACCTGGTCATCACCAACATGGGCGACAGATGTTCCGTACCGGAGGTCAACCCATCACTGGTTAGATCAGACCATAAACTAATCACCCTGGATGTCCACACCCCATCACCACCCCCGACCAAGGAAACTACAGTGAAAAATTTTTCTAAAGCAAACTTCACCTTACTTAAGGCAGAGGTGGTAAGTTTCACAGCCCCCACGCTAAAGGATAACACTGCCCAAGATGCAGAATCCTTTACAATTGCACTCTATGAGCACCTACAAGGAAGCATGGATCATGCCATCCCTAGCAAAACCAAGACTCACTCCCCTAAGAGAAGGAAACCAGTTTGGTGGACCCCTGCCATAAACAGGTTATACAACAAAAGGAGGAAACTAGTTCAGAAAAAAAGCAAATCCCAAGAAGGAAAGACATCCCTGATCAGTATCAGTAAGAAACTAAGGTCCCTCATAAAATCATCCAAGGCTAACTTCGAAAGAAAAATACCAAGGATTCAAAAGAGAACCACAAAGCCTTCTTTAGCTATGTCAAGAATCTAAGTGGCAACTCACAGATAGGCTCTGAGCTATTGCAAAATAGCACAAAATATACTGAACCTACTGATATTGACACCATCCTAGCAGACAGATTCAGTGCAAACTTTACCTCACTCTCACCTTCAAAAGGGCCCACAACAATACTGGAAAAGTGTAGTGTCCCTGAAATCACAGAAGCACAGATGAAAACAGCCCTTTCAAAAGCCAAAAACACAGCATCAATGGGGCCAGATGGTGTCCCAGGCTGCATCTTGCATGAACTACAGAACGAACTAACCCCCCACCTAAACATGCTGTTCAACCTCAGCCTCTCCACAGGCTACATGCACATAGATAGGCGCACAGCAACGGTTATTCCACTCCACAAAGGAGGGGCCACAACTAACCCTGATAACTATCGCCCCGTAAGCCTGACTAGCCTGGCCTGCAAGGCTGTGGAGCGCATCATCATGGAACTCATTAACAAAGACATTAGGAACCTCCAAACACTTGACCCGATGCAGTTCGGCTTTGTTAAGGGCAGATCATGCCTATTAAACCTGGATGACTTCTTTGAGAGTCACCAAGGCCATAGATGAGGGAAAGGTGGTTCACACAGCCTACCTTGATCTCGCCAAGGTGTTCAACACCATGCCTCACTCGGGTATTATATAAACACACCAGCCTGAACATAAACCCGTATCTCACAAGATGGGTTGCCAACTGGCTTACAGACAGAACTCACACGGTATGAATAGTGGGCTCCAGGTCCAACTCTAAACTAGTCACAAGTGGTGTCCCACAAGGCTCGGTTCTGGGACCCCTACTGTTCGGCATATATTTCTCATAAGTACAGGCAAACACAGGAGGACTATGGCTAACCAAGTTCGCTGATGACTGCTAACTGGGAGCCATAACTGACTCTCTGGCTGACATGGACATCCTTCAAAAAGGCCTTACTGAGACAGACACCTGGTGTCAAAAACATGGCCTCAAGCTGAATGCTAAAAAATGCATAGTCATCCCGTTTGGGAAAAACAAAACACCCACAAATTACCACATAGGCGGCAGCCCCCTTAATACATAAGAGGTAATAAGAGATCTGGGGAACCAGGTAGATAGTAATCTCTCCTTTGACAATCATATTGCCAAAGTAGTTAGGAAATCCTTCTATGTGGCCCATCTAATTACTAAGGGGTTCGCATCTAGAAATAAAGAGGTTATAGTGGCCCTCTACTCATCACTCATCAGACCCATCACAGAGTACAATGCCCCATTTGGGATGTACCTCACAAGACACTTCCAACAGCTGGAAAGATCACAAAAGCACCTCACCAAGAGGATTATTGGCCTCAAACATATGTCCTATGCAGCCCGACTGAAAAACCTCTGGCTGTACTCAGTGGCATACTCCGAGGTGATCTCTGCCTGACTTACAAAGCCATGTCTGACTCAGAATTGATGGACATGCTCCACCTAAAGAAATCCAAGTCACTGCGAGCCATGCGCTCTAGTGAGCTAAATCTCACCACAACAATAAATAGAACATGCTGGAGGGATAGATTCCTGTCACAGAGACTCCCCATGCTTTGAAACAAAATTCCTAACTACATTAGGCAAAACCCCTCACTAACAGTCTTCAAGAGAAGCCTTGACGAGTGGATGGGTAACAGAAAATACACCACTGGGATCACTTCATTGGCTCTGCTTGACAGAGGCTCAGTTAATCAATCAATGGGCCACACTCTGGCTAGGCTTATAAATGCCCTCGGGCAGATAGCTTAGTACCTACCTATGAACCTATAATTAGACATTAATGTGGCATTTGACCATCATGTGCCTACTATCCTGAGGATATAATTCTGTGTTGCACAACTTACAAGCAGGGGTACATCATCTATATCCAAATATGTCATCTTTCCATTAAACTCTGCTCTCAAAGCACCAATCTTTGAGTGCAATGCCCACTTTTGGTATGTATTCCCAAACCTGTACAGCAGAACACAAAAATACATGTTAACCTTTTCTCAGTTCACATGGTCAATGCTGTACCAACAACAGAAGCCTCCTTAGAGATTCCTCAAAAAGAATCCAAGGTGTGGAAAAGAAGTCCTGCATCAAAGCCTTGTCCTTAACTTCTTTCTTCTACAGAGTGTTGAGGGGTGACCTATGCCTAACCTACATCATCATCATCTTTCGGCTGTTCCCGTTAGGGGTCACCACAGCGGATCATCTGTTTCCATTTCTTCCTGTCCTCTGCATCTTGCTCTGTCACAGCAGCCACCTGCATGTCCTTCTCCCACCACATCCATAAACCTTATCTTAGGCCTTCCTCTTTTCCTGTTACCTGGTAGCTTCATCCTTAGCTTCTTTTTCCCAATATACTCTGCATCCCTCCTCAGCACATGTCCAAACCAACGTAATCTTGCCTCTCTGGCTTTGTCTCCAAACCTTCCAACCTGGGCTGACCCTCTAATATACTTATTCCTAATCCTGTCCATCCTCGTCACACTCAGTGCAAATCTTAACATCTTTAACTCTGCCACATCCAGCTCTAACTCTTGCCTTTTTGTCAATGCCACTGTCTCCAATCCATATAACATAGCTGGTCTCACTATCCTCTTGTAGACCTTCCCTTTCACTCTTACTGGTACTCGTCTGTCACAAACCACTCCTGACACTCTTCTCCACCACCTCCATCCTGCCTGTACTCTCTTCGTCACCTCTCTTCCACACTCACCATTACTCTGAACTATTGATTCCAAGTATTTAAACTCATATCATCCTCCAATCCAGCCCTAATGGACCTGTTTCACATCCATAAAACAAATATCATCAGGGACACCCAGTCTAGAAACATAGACCTTGTCTGTAACATAAATAGGACATGCTGGTAGGGCAGATGTGTGTCTTAGAGGCTCTCCCTTCGCTGGAACAGGCCTCCTATCCATGTGAAGCAGAGTACTTCCATGCACTTAGTCAAGCAAAACTTGGATCAGCGGATGGGGAACAGTAAATATATCCCTGGTCTGGCACCTATGTCTATTAGAGAGAGGAAGATTATAAATGTTCGGCCACCCATGTACAAGTATATGCATACCCCCACAATACCCATGGGAACCAATACCTATCAATTTTACAGAGAAGCATGACTAGGCCTAAAAAAACCCTTTGGTTGATAGTCTAGTATTGTATCATGACACTACATTATGATAACTAAAAGGGTACAACTGAACTACTAGAATCAATCAAAAGTTGCACTACAGTTTTAAGCTACTGAATACATGAAATAAAGGACTCTGTATGAAAATTAAGCATAAGAGTGTAATCATTAAAGCTTCACATTTTATGTCTACATTGTAAAGTACAGATCAAGTAACAAGTATAATGGGGAAAGGGACAGTAACGAGACCAAGCTCTGATCTCCCAGGATAAACCAATCAAAGTTGATTCTTCATTGTTAAACTTAAAATCTCTCTGGAGTTGCTACCCAGTTTAATGTAGTTCCATCAATGTTCAGGAAGTCTACTTTGGTACACATTCACAAACCTCTAAAGCAGAACACAAAATACATGACAACCTTTTCTCACATCACATGCTCACTGATTAATACTAGGTTTATACTAGCCCTGCAATATATGTGGGTTTATCATAGTTTATGTTAGAAAACTACTGCCCTATGTTAGAAATACTGTGCTCTGTCCAGTAGTGACACAGAGATCTTTAGTGACAACAAGAGGATTCCCCATCCTGAACATTAGATTTCTTGATCAGAGCCAGCCAGGTGCTCTGCCTCATGGACCGGACTTATGCTCTGCCGTCTGGAGTCTTATACATTCCACAGCATGGGACTCTTCCACCTATTTATATCCATGCTAAGGTTTTAGTCTCTTCCCCCTCTATTGGTTTCTTTGAGGTGGGATTTGTTTTTTAATTCCGGGTTGGTCATGGCTGGAAGGTTGTCAGGTACAGGTCACCTCTGAGCAGACGGTCCTGCAACTGAATAGAGTTGGAGTTCTATCTGAGCGTCTGGCATCTGACAGGTTTTGGAGCCTTTATCCTTTGGTGAGGAACTTTTCAGGTTTATCCTTTAAGCAGGTGTTTGGTGAGATACTCCTTAATGGGTTGGTGAGATCATCATTGGTCTGTACAGCGAAGAGTACAGGGGGGTATGTCTTCGATCATTGGTCTCCACAATGAATCTGGATCAGGAACAGAATCCTTCCTTGATCTCACTCACTTAATTCATGATGGTTAGCAACGTCAGAGGTCCGTCAACGGGGGTTTAGCAACTGGTCCTGTCAACCGAGAGCTCTGTCAACCTGGGTCCCCAGGTCCCTGTGGGGGTCTTCTGTTTTTAGTGGGTTGCCACCCATATGGTCTTGTTTTTATACTTTTTTTTCCCATGGGCATGGCTTTGGCTTTCATGCCACCCTTCTGGCCATGGCTCCATGGCTCTGGCTCCCTGTATCACCCCTGAAGGATCATCAAGGACCATGTACCTAGTAACAGTCATGTCAGTTTTTCCCATCCTGCAGTCATCTATGTTTGCAGTCAGATGCCGTCCAGAGCCTAAAGTACCTGACTGGTAGGAGAGGAGATCTGTAACAATAGGGTGAGTCTGGCGTGGCTGTGGGACTGGCCTGTGACATGGCTCTGCAGTGGATCTGTTCACACAACTCCCTTGTGATGGGTTTGTTCTTTATTTGTTGCAGTTCTATATGGCTGATAAAAGGTGGGTATTTATTCAAGCTTTTTTATTATAATACTATAAGTGAAGCTGGGGCCAGCTTTCATCAGGTCCTTTCCCTCTGCCTTCACTGCCTTGACATCAGTTTCAAGGCAAGAAGTTCAATGACAAAGCCAAACTGGGTTGGGTCCAAGGTCTGGGTCCCTATGTCCTTGTTTATGAGTTCCATTATGATCCTCTGTGAGTTCCATATGACCAGGCTGTTTTCCATTACATTTGCGCTTTGCTAAAGGGTCCACCAGGCTTGTTGCTTTTGGGTGTGTGCACCGCCTTTGTGGAGACGCTTTACGTGGTTGTGAGGAGTGTGGTGAGAGTGATTTCACTCTTGGCACTGCCTCCTTAGGTGAGTTTAGTTCTAAGATTTAGTTCATGTAAAGTTAGGTCTTTCATACAGGCAGTCCCACAGACCCGGTCCGTCACCCGGTCCCATTGATGCTGTGTTTAGCTTTTAGATTTCAGGCTAGATGTCTGGGAGGTTACACTCCAGTGGGGTTATCTACTAGTTGGGATAGTTCTCCTTTGGGGGAGAGGGAACCTGTCTGCCAACCTGTCTGCCAGTAGTATGGTGGCAATGTTTTTTGTATCATTTTTATTTTCATTCTGCATATCTGCATTAGCATATCTGTTTCTTTCCACCTGGGTGAGAAGGCCTAGTGATTGTCTTTTTGTTATTTTTTTTTTCTCTCATTGGCTTTTTTGGATTTAGTTGGCCTTGGATGATTTTATGAGCTAGTGCTGATCAAAGTGCTGATCAAAGATGCCTTTTTTTTTTGATTTTTGCTCATGCTCATTCCTCTTATTGTAAAGTTTGTTTATGGCTGGGGTCCACCAGACTGGACGTTTGCCCTTGGTGGAAAGAGTCTTGGTTTTATTTGGGATGTACCATCTCTGTTCTTGCACTTCTCTAGACCTAGAAAGGTAAAACTATACATGGGACATAAGAGATCATATCCAGAGCTACAATAAAATGCTGATATTTAATAAGCATTCATTGTAATATGCTTCTACCAAAACCAGAAAAGTACTTACCTTCATGGATGGCACCATTAAGAAGTTTCTCCCCCTTGGGAGCATCCAGTGAATCTGCTCGGAAGAGGTTACGGGGTTTCAGGCAAAAATTTGTTTCCTCGATGGTCTGCATCCGGAGTATATCATTAAAGAGACTGGTCTTCTCTTCCAGGAGCTCAAGAATCTCACGGTCCTTCTGCAGGATCTCATCTGGCAAAATAAACAGTTTCAAAATGTGATTCTCAGGAAAACAATGTGAGGCCACGTGGATGCATAAAATATGTTCTCTGAAAAATCAGACAATGAGCAAGCCAAAGAAAGGAAAGTTGTGTAAAATCTTACCATAACCATACATGTCCCTCTCTTCCATGTTGCAGTATTCACTAGTGGGTTTACCCTTCTTCCCATCAGCTTGTTCGGCCAGGTTTCCAAAGCTTTTTCAGTCCCTGTTGGTGCATCGGATGTCTGACGTGTAGGCTGGTACGTGGTTGATAAAAGTGATGTCCGTGTGCACCAGTCCTCAGAACCAAGAAGCCCCAGATGGAGCCAGTCCTGATAGCATAGCCTGAGTAAGAGCCGAGGAGAGCAAGTGCAAGGAGAACTGGGGGATGGAGTGAGAGAAGGAACACTGCAACATGGAAGAGAAGGACATCTATGGTTATGGTAAGATTTTACACAACTTTCCTATGTCCTTCTATTCCAGTGTTGCAGTATTCACTAGTGGGTGAGTACAAAAGCTCACTGCTGGCTGGGTGATGGTCTGGATGAGGATTCCAGGAATCCATGCAGGATAGCCCTGGCAAATCCTGCTCTGGTCCTGGAGATGTGGTCCAGTTTGTAGTGTCTGGTGAAGATGTGCACCGATGACCAAGTAGCTGCTTCCAGAATGGAGTTAGTGTCTAGACCTTTAAAGAAGCTGTCAGAGGAAGTCATGGCCCTTGTGGAATGGGCTCTGATGTTACCCATTAGTGTATTTCCATGGTAAGAGTAACAAAATGAGATTGCCCTAGCAATCCAAGAAGAAATGGTTTGCTTCCCTACAGCTTTCCCCAGAGCCCTGAGGTGGAAGGAAACAAACAGCTGGTCTGATTTGCGTATAGGTTTGGTCTTGTGCAAGTAGAAAATGAGTTGCCTGTGTACATCCAGGGAGTGAAGGACTCTCTCACTGTCTCAGTGAAGGTTAGGAAAGAAGGTGGGCAGGTGAACAGCCTAATTAAGGGAGAGGTCATTAACCACCTTGGGGGTAAAGGAAGGATTAATCTTGAGGCTGACCCTGTCCATTTGGAAAACTAGGAAGGGTGGGGTAGACATGAGGGCTTGGAACTCTGAGACCCTCCTGGCTGATATTAAAGCTACTACCAGTACTGTTTTCCATGTGCAAAATTTCAAGTCTGCATTACCAGCTGGTTCAAATGGTGGCAGAGTGAGTTTTTCCAGCACATAATTAATTAATCCCCAGGAAGGAGAAGTTTGTTTCCTATGGGGGTTTTAGGTGTAGAACACCTTTTAGGAATAGTTTGGCTGGCAGCCTGGAAGCAAGTGGGGGCTCAATATGTAGGCAGGCAGAAATGGCTGACAAGTGTGCCTTTGAGGAGGAGTAAGACAAGCCTGTCTTTAGCAGTTCACACAGGTAAGAGAGAATTAAAGACAGATCGCTGTCCAGTGGCTCTATCTGTCTTTTCTGACACCAGATAGAAAACCTTCTCCATTTAGAGAAATAGGATTTCCTTGTGTTATGTTCCCTGGCCTCCTGCAGGACTGAGAGCACGTCCTTGTAATATAGGTGTCTGAAGGGAATCAGAATCCTATCAGCCACAGGGAGAAGTGTAGGGATCTCCCCTGTGGGTGAATCTGTGTGCCCTGGTGCTGTGTGACTAGATCCCCTGAGGGGTGTAACTTGTGGTGATTGCCCTTGGATAGATGAAGAAGTAGGGGAACCAGTGTTGCCTTGGCCAAAAGGGTGTCACCAACAAGATTTTTGGTGAGTCCTGCTGAATTTTCAGTAGGACATTCTGTATCAGAGGGAAGGGGGGGGAGGCGTACAGGTATTTCACCTTCCAGGACATTAAGAAGGCATCTGTTTGAACAGCCTTTGGGTCGTAAGTTCTGGAGCAGTAGCTCTTTTGTTGCCGGTTTGTGGAGGAGGCGAGCAGGTCTATCTGAGGAATACCCCACCTGTGGATCAAGTATAGGAATACCTCCCTTGACAGCATCCATTCGTGACTGTCTGAGGAGGTTCTGCTTAAGGAATCTGTCTGGCAATTTTGTTGGGACAGGATGTAGATTGCCTGTAGGGTGAGCCCTTGGGAGACAGCTAGATCCCATACCTGAAGGGCCAGTCTGCAGAGGAGGTAAGACTTGGTCCCTCTCTTGCTTGTTCAAGTATCACATCACTGTGTTGTTGTCTGTGAACATCTTCAGGATGCCCTGTCTGAGAAAAGGTAGAAAGGCCTGCAGGGCCAGAAGTTTGGCTGACATTTCTTTGATGTTGATATGCCATTGTGTTTGTTTTTCCACAAACCTTGTACTTTCTTTGTCTCTAATGTTGCATCCTGCCTAGATCTGAGGCATCTGTGTGACAGATTTACAATTGTAGCGTAGAGTGAGACCCGGGTTTAGGGTCACCTAGGCCCTCCACAACTTTAGCTCTTGTTGGAGGCAGCATAGAAGTGGGCTTCTGAACTCTAGGGGGTGAGAATGCTGGGTCCATACTGAGCGAAGATACCACTGCATCTTTCTCACGTGTAATCTTGCCAGTGGCAGCATGGGAATTGTGACAGCCATGTGGCCAAAAAGTTTGAGAAATTCCCTCGCCATCAGGGTGGGTGTAAGGACAGCAGACTGAAGGAATTGGGTCAGGGAAAGCACTTTTTCCTGAAGTAGGAAGGTCATCCTGAGGTCTGCTCTGATTCTGCATCCTAGGAAGACAATGTCTTGTGTAGGACTTAGATTAGATTTGGGAAGTTTATGAGGAATCCTAAGGACTGCAGCAGGAGCAGAAGGTCCTTTGTATGAGCTAGGAGGGTTTGTCTATCTACTGCTTGGATTAGCAGATTGTCTAGGTATGGGAAAATTTACATAACTCTTGTTCTGCAGTAAGCAATGACTGGGGCTAGGCATTTTGTAAATACCCTTGGAGCTGTGGAGAGTCCAAAGAGCAAGGCACACTACTGAAAATGCAAGGAGCCTGCTTTGAATCTGAGGAATTTTCTGGAGGACGGTTTTATTGGAATATGTAGGTAGGCATCTTTGATGTCCAGGGTCACCATGAAGGCCTGGGGAAGGATGAGGGGAAAGAGAATGGGTAGTGTTATCATCCTGAAGGAAGGAACCTTCAGGAATGGATTGAGGTGGGAAAGGTCTAGGATGGGTGCCCATGGTCCCTGCTTTCTGGGCACCAGAAAGATTCTGGAGTAGAAGCCTCTCCCTCAAGCAGAGGTGGGGATGAGTTCTATGGTGCCTTGGAGCAGTTTAGGATCTTGGGAAAGAGGGACCATTGAGAGGGTGGAGGTAGCGGGACGTTTTGGGGGAGGGACATCCAGGATATGAAGTAACCCTCTTTCAGTAAAGACAAAACCCATTTGTCGGAAGTTGTCACTAGGGTCCATGCAGGGAGGCAGTGAGAGAGACGGGAGGATACAGGCATGGTGGGAGGAGGGGAGGTAGAAAAGGAGGCAGGCAGTCAGATGCTGCCTGTCCTTTCTGGAAAGGGAGGTCTCTGGGCAGAAGCTTGAGGTGTCCTAGGCTGAGTAGTCTGCCTTCTGTGTGGTCTTCTGGATCTGGAGGGGGCAGAGGGCCTAGAAGTCTTCCTGATAAACTGTGTCTTGGCTGGGTAGTTTCTTTGAAATGTTGGGATTGGAGAGACAAGGAGATGCTTTAGATCCTGGAGCTCTTTCCCTTTTTGCTGAAGTGACTTAAAGAGAACAGCTACCTTGGAGCCAAAAAGGGCAGTGTGATCCAAATGAGCATCCAAGAATTTGGCCTTAAAGTCATCTGGTAAAGGTTGAAGATGCAGCCAAGAGTATCTCTTCAATACAGAGGCAGATGCAGCTGACCTGGCAGAGGCCTCTGCTGCATCATATGCACACCTGAGGGAATGTTTATTGACTTGGGAGAGGAGTCCAAGCAAGGAAAACAGGGATGCCTTAGCAGAGCAGTCAGGGATCTCATTAAGATCCTTAGATGTTTTGTCCAGTAATGCCAAGGAGTATTTGGCCATGTGTGACTGGTAATTTGTAGCCCTAAATGCCAGAGTGGCTGCACTGCTGATCTTCTTCCCCCACCACTCCAGGCCCTTGCTGTCTTTATCAGCAGGCAGGACAGTGGTAGAGGGGAAAAGTTTGGTAGCCCTGTCAGTGGCAATGGAAATGGTTGCTGGGTCAGGTGGAGGGCATTTGAAAAAAAATTTGTCTGCATCATGTACTCTATACAATCAGTCTGCCCTTCTTGGGGCAGGTGGCTGGGAATCAGGGTTTAAACATGCTGCTGTAAAAGCATCCAGGAAGGCAGGCAGGACTGGAAGAACAGGGGCTAGGTTAGAAGATTCCATCCGGATCAAATCGTAGAATCTTTCCTGTTGCTCAGACATGTCTGAGCAGTCCCATTTGAAATGTTCCCTCATAAGATTAACCATGTCCCCAAAGGTAAGGTCTTCCACAGGGGAGTCAGGCTCAGCAGATGCTTCTTCTGGTGATCCATACCCCAGAGGGGAAGATATTTGTGAAGAATAGGACAAGGAGTCCTCTGAGGAGTCAGACATTTCTTCATCAGCAGGATGGCTAAGGGTAGTCTCTGGCAGAATAGGCCTGGAACTCTGAAGGGGTGGAGCAGCATGAGGGAGGTCAGATGTAGGCCTAAGGGCCAGGAAGACATTGTAAAGACTCTGACTGAAGGCCTGCCAGTCTGGCAAGGCCTCAGGGGTTGAAGTGGCATGCTTTGTCTTTTCTTTTTCATTGCAGGCCTAGCAGGCATCCTGCTGTCGGTCGGCCTTGAGGAAATAGCAGGATTGGCAGAGGCCTGCTCCAAAGCGCCCATCTCTGAAGCTGGTTCCCCCCTGGAGTCTGAATCAGGCGCCTGGATATCCTCCCCAGACGTGTCGTCCGCTCTGGATTTTACGGCCTCCTGGTAGGTACCCGCTTTATCCAGTGTGGTGGACGCCAGTTCTTTGGTCAATCTAATGGTGACTACAGGCCAAGAATTGGTGGAAGGAGGCACGGTGGAAGTAGACGTCCTCGTGAGCTTGGCCTTCTTCCTATGTGGTTCAGATGGGGCATCAGTAGCAACTTCCATTCAGAGAGCGATCTGCCTAAGACGCTGGTTTTCGAGATATAGGTTGAGGACCTGAAGTCGTTGATGAAGGGTTTTAGGGCTGAATGACTTACAAATGGCACAGTTTTTATAATCGTGATCCCTACCCAAACAAAAGAGACACTGGTCATTGGTGTCTTTGTGGGGAATCTGGCGATCACAGTTGCACTTGCTCTTACCGGACAAACAGACTAGATCAATTACAAAGGACTGAAGAAAATCCCCAATGGGGTACTTATCTTAATGTGAAACTGATCTGACATCTGCAAGTAGCAGGAACACCTGGTGTACGGCTCGCGGCTGAAAAGTAATGAGGACTGGTGCGCGCAGACGTCACTTTTATGAACCACATACCAGCCTACACATCAGACGTCCGACGCATCAACAAGGACTGAAAAAGCTTTGGAAACCTGGCCGAACAAGCTGATGGGAAGAAGGGTAAACCCACAAGTGAATACTGCAACACTGGAATAGAAGGACATCGGCCTTCCAAACAAAATGTACCATCCAGGACCAAAAAAAAATTCTGGTTATGGCTGAAAAAAAGACCATTACTACATGAAGAAGAGTTTGATAAAAAGACCACCTAAGAAAGAGAGCTAAAAATGTCTGGAAAGATATAAAGTTGAAAAGTGAATGAGATACACCACCAACAAAAGTAATTGATAACTGAAGCAAAAACATAGCAAAAATAAGGAAAAATATTTTGTTTGGAAATTATAAAAGGTTACACAAAATTACCAGTTGACTAAGCAGTAGGAAAACAACAGTTTAAAAATATTCAGAAGAGTAACCTGATGCAAAAAGGAAAGTTCAGCTTTATAAAGAAGTGAGGTTCAGTTCAATAGTGTTAATTCATACTAAAAAAGGGTAACCTCAGACATGTACGTTTCTATAATATGCAACAAAATCTTTCCCATTACCAAACCATAGCCATTTTCCTTTTACAGTATATTAAGACACATACATCAAAACATGATAAAGTATGTGAATAAAGTAAAATCAGACATCTGAATTGTCAGACGGTGAAAAAAATACATTAATACAACAAAGAAAACACAGTTAACAACCAGGAAAAAGACAAAGGAAATGTTACTTCCTGAGCTGAAAATTTAACAAAAACAATACAGGAGACCTCCAATTCGTTTTCGCCATTTTCTGATTTTTTTTCCCTCTCTGTCTCACAAACAACATATTAGAGAGACACTGTTTCAAATTTCCTTTACTGGTTCTTCAGTGATAAAAGGGCTCTGGTAGCCACATAAGTAATTAAAATATAAAATGTAGTCTTACTACTTATTCTGCAGGACTGGGCAATCAAGCAAATGACCCATCATGAGACTGCTTCTCTGCTTCCACCAAACTAGAAAAGTGCATGCTTGTCAATGACTAATCATTAAATCATTATATATATATATATATATATATATATATATATATATATATATATATATATATACACACACACACACACACACACACACACACACACACACACATATACATATGGAACCCCTTCAGAAGCACGAAGTTTCAAAACTTCAAACTTCAAAAGGCCGAAAGGCTGCGACCATAAGATCGAAGTTTTGAAACGTTGGCCATTTTTAATGGAGATCGCCGTATGGCATGGAACAGGAAATTTAGAGTTTCCTCACTGTAGTGCGCTCTCGGAGTTGGCATATTTACTTAGCAGGGGGTGTGGGGAGTGCCTAGGGGGGCTTGCCTCCCTGCAAAACGTAAAAAAAATATATATATATATATTTTTTATTACATTTTTAAAGTTTCAAAACTTTGATCTTATGGTCTCGGCTGTTCGAAATTCAAAGTTTTGAAACTTTGAGCTTCTAAAGTAGACAGTGTGTGGGTTATATACCACTTTTAAAACCAACTCTCACATTGACTAAGCTCAATCAGAATTTTTCCCCAGTAAGGCATTAATAGCAAGTTTGTTTAAAATGCAGAAGAAAATGAGTCCATATCTGAACTGTAAGCAAGCCAAAATATAAATAAAGAAGCATTTCTCAGACATGAACATGCTTTAAACTATAAAAAAAAAATAAAATAATATCTGAGACAGTCAACTTGATATGCGAAAGACTCCAGTGAAAACATCCGTCATAATGCAGTGTTACTTAAAACAGAAGGCAGTATATGTTTAAATAATTTCAGAGTCTAACAGCTACAGTAAATACTTAGCTTGCAAGATGTGAAAGATTTTCCACTCCCAGTGATGGATATTCATTCCAGTAATAGGTAAACTGGAATGAACAATGGGTCAGGGTGCGATTATTGCTGCATTAATCTCTGTTAAATGGATTTCAAGTGTCACAGTCTGAGTAATCAAGTAAAAAGGTTTTAGGAACAGAACCAAGTTAAATGCATAAAACAGCATTTTTTGTCAATCTGCCTGTCTGTTTGAGGGTGGGGGTGGGGCATCATTTTCACCATATCTGTCCTGTTATTGAATTTTTTTGGACAACTGCAAAAAATGTATATGAATTCTTTGGTCAGCCATCTGATTAAATCTGTTGTACATACAAAAAAACTTTATTTCTGGCTCTGATACAGTTTACAAATACAAAGGGTCAGTGGCATTACCTTTTATCTTCCTTAGGCAGACTTCCACCTCCGTTTCAACAAGTGGGAAATCTTCCTTTCTGGGGCACCTGTTAAGACAAGGAAACAATGTATTAAAAACTGGCTTTTAGGATGAAAAAAAAAAATGGCCGTGATTTATGACTTAAAAAGGCTTGTATAAAATGTGCCAAAAAAGGAGACAACAACCTTTCATTAATATAGAAGGGAGACACCATTATGAACATCAGCAGTCAGCACACACACACACACACACACACACACACACACACACACACACACACACACACACACACACACACACACACACACACACACACATATTTAATTACTTACTACTTTTGTTAACTGGTTAAGTGAACTGGTCACTAATCTAAGCCCAATGGCAAATATAGACAATTACATGCATTTGCAAACACAAATAATAATGCTAACTTTGGTACATTACTACACTTTACTTACATTATTTACACATTGTGTATGCAGCAATTATACATCATATAATCATACAAATAATATCCATTTCTGAATGTTGGCGGTTAGTATTGCCTTGGTTACTTACTAATGTTTTACTCTAGTGTACGACATCTAATACCATATGAGGACTGACGCCTTGCTACTTTACAGCCTCCTAGTGAGCTCATGAAAGGCCAAGACAACAAAGAGTTGAACCTTTACAACATAAGGTCTGAATCACATCTCAAATAAGGATTGGTAGTCTGTAATGAATCCTTTCTTACAAAGGATTGAATCCTGTCAATGCTACCCAGAAGGCAACCCTTTTACATTCAGTGGATATGGTGGACTACTACCGTGTTGGGAAGACTTAGCCAGAGTTCATTTCTGGAACAACAAATCTTAACAGCTATCTGTGGCTTGAACTTGGTTTTGGACTTGTTACATTCATTTCATTTTCTTTAAACTAAGGGTATATTTAAAGGTCTGATGTGGGTTTAGCTGTCCTATTGTGGTTCTTAGTGATCACTTTTACTGTATGCAATGCACTTGTAAAGCTGGCAAGATGATACATGTATCATATCATATCATAATGTCATATCTTATTTATTTACTTGTTTGTTGGGTGAAGCCCCCAAATTATGTGACATAACTACAATTTTAGAAACACAGCCTCTCATTATAACTAGTTGCATACACATTTTCATGTAAACAAAAACAACACATTATAGAAGCAGCAAAAAGAATTTTGCATATGTTGCACATTTTTTCTAAAAACTAGTACTGTTCACTGGAGAAAATTTCTAATACTTTATACAACAAGTTGTCTATGCAAATTCCATTCATACAACTTAAACATTTTCTGTTACTTCAGTATACAACAACATTCCACTGTATAAGAAGTACATTGTACAGGCATTCCACTGTATAAGAAGTACATTGTACAGGTTACACATGACTATGATGCAAGCTTGTATAGAAGAGGAGTGACACCCCTTACACCAAAATATCAAAGTAAGGCTGCAGGCACTGACATTTTTATATTTATACCGTACAGCAAGTATAAGTGGAAAGAAATGCGACCGACTTTAAATTTATGTTTAGCTATGTAGATTTGTGCATATTCTTTAGTTACCCATCAGGCAGCAGCCATTTATACAGGCTTGCAGTTGTGATGGGAGTAGGGAATATAAAGACAAGAGCTAAGCAATGTCACAGTCTGTATGCATTTGGTTGCACAAACATTCTACACTGACATTTGAAGGTAGTGCAATCCTGGATTGCTTTCAGGATATTTGGTAATGTATTCTACTGATTAATTAGATATGAACTTGGGGCTTTACCGTCACATTTGATGTTGGCTGTTTAAAGGACATAGCTGCCTTTTTTCTTCTACCACCTTTTTTCTCAACTGTAAGAACAAGTTGCACCATTTTAACATTGAATACACTAAATATCAGTGTTAAAGATCATTATATTAATATGACATTTCCTTCAAATTCTGTATATTACACCACTATTTTACGCCGTTTCTATTCTTAATGCAGTACTGCATACAACCATTACTGTATGTTGTCTCTTGTTTTTTATTGAAGTATTTTCCTTACAACTTTACATATTAGAGCATTTCTGTGTACAATTTTATTCTTATTGTTTGGAGCTTTTCTCCAAGGGTCTCTGCTGAAAAGGGGCTTTTTTTGACCAGCTGGACTGCCCTGATAAAAAAAAATAAGTAAATTGAAGGGTCTTGCTCATTTAGCATGGGCTTGAGGTCCGGGCATAGTTTGATGTATAGCAGCTTGTAAATGAGTGTCATCTGTACATACTGTATTTTGCTTTTGTATAGCAACCACTGCAGATGCTGCAAGTTTAGATGGTGGTTTGAGTACAGTGGCTTGTTTGTGGTGAATTTTGCTATCACGTTGTAGGTTACAGCAAATGCATTTAGTAGATTTTTAATTTTCCTATGGCAGAGATTCCACTGTATAATTTTGGTAATACTAATGTTTTGGCTGTCTTCTTTATTTGTACTATTAGCAGGTCAAGGTTTGACCTTTATAGTGTTCCTCTCTTCTTGTGGAGTTCTTTTATTATACTTCCAGTGTTCTGCCGGAAGAAGTCACAATCAACAGTTATTCTAAGAGGTTCCCTATTACGTGATCGAAACCTTAGGTTATTGAACACCTAAAGGTGGATCACAAAATGTCGAAGTCTGAAAATTGCGAACGGCCGTTTCCACACAGGGAAATGAGTCATTTGGCTATGTGGATTTTACTCTTTCTACCCTGTAGAAAGATCTCAGAGTTGGTATATTTAGTTAGGGGTGGTGTGGGGGGGGCACAGACCACCGCATCAGGGGGGCAAAGCCACCCACTTTATTTCTGTTTATAACTTTTTTTTAATTTGGCCAACGGCATTGTTTCCCTGTGTGGAAATGGCTGTTTTCGATATTAAGGGTTCGATATTTCGTGATCGACCTTTAGGTGTTTGATAACATAAGGTTTCAATCATGTAATATAGACTCACTCCAAGATATTTCCAGTGATTTTAATCTCAGAAGTGGATCCAACAACAAAGCAATTCTTTGTTCCTTCTGTAAGTTAATTTTATGTTGTTGTTTAAGAATATTATCTTAGTTTTGCTTTCAGTTTGGATTATGTGTTTTTTATGAGCCATATCTGTAGTTAAAAAGAGAGCTGCTTGCATGTCCTCTTTAAGTTTTCTGATTCTTTCTGCACTGTGGAAAACTGTAGAATTATCAGTGTACTGTTATTAAGGTGGTTTCTAGCGTTGTTGCCTCACAGCAAGAGGTTTTCTCGTTCGATTCTCAGCTGGAGCGCCTTCTGTGTGGAGTCTGCATGTCCTCCCCATGGTTGAGTGGCATTTGAAAGACATGCATAGAATGGGCGGGCCTTCATTGAAGGTTGGGTGTCGAGCTGGCACCTCAGCACCTGTAAAAAAATCTACTGCCAATCATTAGCGGACCAGAGTTCCACTGTGGCGACCCCTAACCGGGAAAAGCTGAAAAAAGAAGAACAACAACTTACATTATATTGTTACGGTATATTGTTGGTAAATAAAGTGAAGAGAAAGGGAACCAGGATTAACTTTTGTGGAACTCTAATGCTAGTGATGAAGCTGTTAGAGACAGCATCACGCCAAAATGACAGAATGTCTTCTGTTGTTGTGCCACAGTTTGAACTAGTCTAAAGCAGTGTTACTGCATTCTAATTCTTGTAATATGTAAATGCAGTAAAGGCCGTGAAGTACATGAAATGCTTTGCTAAAGTCTAGGAATAAGGAGGTGGTAGGTGGCCAGCTCAAACACTGGCATCTTTTCACCATAATCCAGCAGGTAAATGTCCATGCAGGCCAACATCTGGACATCAGGGTATAAAGCGGGTGTCAGCAGGCTCCATATTCAGGTTTTTCTTGTCAAGACTAGAGAGTCCAAGTGTCCTGAAAAACAGCATAATCTTCCCAACTGCCCCGAACACAGAAAAAGGACCCTGACTTAAAGAAGGAAGTGAGGGAAGGGCTGATGAATGGGAAAGTAAGACCTACCCCAGCCCATGAAAAGGAAGCGAGAGGAAGAGAGGGGAAGAAGACTAGGAATAGGTACTGCAAGACCATCTACCTAAACCTCTACGATTACAGTAAGTGGAAATAACTATACTATGTTTGTTGTAGTCAATGTTGCAGTATTGATTTTTGGGAAACTCACAGAGTTTAATAGTGTAGTTAGACAGAGACATTAGCTGGGGACAACAGACTGTTCACAACAGAAGGAGTAAATCCAGCCCTAGCCCAAAAAAATTGACCCAAAGTGGTAATATTTAGTGAAGGTGTGGACAGATGACTGAATTGCAGCCTTTAGAATGGCTTAGGTGGGCATCTCTTTTAGAAAAGCAGTTGTGTTACTTTATATATGCCTGGTTGAATGAGCCCTGACTTTACAAGGAAATGGTTTGACATGGTGAGAATTGCAGCTTGCAATCAGTTTTGAAATAGTTTTTTTGTCACAAGCTTATTTTGTTTACCTTCAGTACAAGCTATCAAAAGTTTGTCTAATATGTTACAGGCATTACTCCCATGCAAGTAATAAGGTAAAGAAGATGGAGTCAAAATCCAATTCTCCAAGCTGTGAGCTTGAGGGTTGTCATGTTGGGATGAATTACAGACCCCCTTTTCCTGGGGGAAAATGTCCATGATCAGTAGAAGAGTTTTGGTCTTTCCTCTCAGTGAGTTAGAAGAAGGGAAAACCAGTGTTGCCTGGGTCAGAAAGGAGCATTTAGGATAATTAAGGGCCTACTTGACCAAATCTTTAGAAGTAGCAGAAAGGCATACAGGAAGAAGTCTGTACACTTGAAGGAGAAGGTGCCCCATTTTTCCATGACCCTCCTTTCCTTGGTTCTGGAGCAGAACTTATTCAACTGTCTACACACATCTAAGGAATGCAAAATCATCTTTTCTGCACTGTGGATTTGGGAAGAACACTGGGAAGTAAATAGCTTGATTCAAGGACAATTCTTAAACACCTTAAGCATAGACGAGGGGTGGATTTTAAGGGTGACACTATCCCTGTGAAAGATTAGAAAAGGGTTCTTTGCATATAAGGGCATGGAGCCCAGAGACATTCCTGGCAATGGAGAGAGCCAAAAGCAGTGTGGTTTTCCATGTTAAAAGTTTGATAGTAGCTGAAGCTGCCAGTTCAAATGGTGGCAGAGTGAGTTTTTCAAGAACAAAATTCATAAGTTCATAGGTTCATAGATTAGTACTAGGCTACTGCCCTTGTGCGCCATTTTAAGCCTAGTTAATTATCCCATGTGAAAATCAAACCTTGCACCTTGTGTTTGTAAGGTAAACATCTTAATCATTATGCCAACCTCCCACCCAAGACCCATGGAGGAACAGGTTCCCTTCTAAGGGGCCTAAGGTGAATAATCCCCTCCAGAAACCACTTCAAATGTGGAGGAGAGTAAACAGAAGGGGAACTTGGGAAGCAAGCTGAGATGGCAGGGCATGAACTTTGATGCTGGAGTAGGATATGCCTTGTTTGAATAGGTAGGAGGGGTATTAAACTACATGAGATATATTATATTCAGAAGACAGGATACCTTTGGGCTGGCACCAGATAGAAAACCTTTTCCATTTAGCTAAATAAGACTTTCTAGTATTTGTTTTTCTGGCTTCTTACAGAACATGAATAAGGCAAGGAAGATGGAGTCAAAATCCAGTCCTGCAAGCTGTGTTGGTTGTCAGGATGGGATGAATTACTAACACTCGTCCTGGGTGAAAAGGTCACTGATCAGGAGAGATTTGGACTTCTCCCTCACTGAGAGTCAGAAGAAGGGAGAATCATTTGCCCAGGCCAGAAAGGAGCAATTGGGATACTTTGAGGCCTGTTTTACCCCACCTTTAGAAGTACTAGAAAGGCATATATAGGAAGAAGTCTGTCCACTTGAAGGAGAAGGTGTCCTGTCTCAATGATCCTACTCTCCGGGTTCTGGAGTAGAACTTATTTAACTGTTTGTTCTCTGAATGTATGGGACACCCCAATGGAGAATGAAATCCAGGAAAATCTCCATTTTTACCATCCATTAATTGGGGTCCAGCAGGGTTCAGCACGGAGAGTCTGCCAGTTGATTGTCCTGACACAGAATGTAGGATGCTATGGGTGTTACCCTGATTTGCTGTGCCAGTATTCAAATATTTGTTTTATATTTGTTACCATCAGTGACACTGGGAGTGATGGTTTATACCTATATGTGTGCCCACACTCATTCATCGACCCTATGTAAGCGAAAGCTTACGATCCTGAAATACCCAGAACAGCGATTTTTTTTCCCAGGGAAAAAAAATCACTGTTCAGAATGTCCGGGATGTAAGCTTTTGCTAAAATAGGGTCGATGAATCAGCGTTTGCTTTTTTTAAGTGTTCGCTGATTCAACATAGACCCTATTTATCATGTCTAAATACAGCTGGTATAACTTTTCTTTTGGGTTCTGGTTATAACGATGGGAATCTGTATTGGGATTGTATGTAGTTTTGTGCTGTTTACTGTCAAAGCTGGGTGGCATATTTGGATTAGTTACATTGTGAGTTGCACTTGCCAGTACTATCATAGGCATACACAGTACAGTACTGCACTGACTTGATTTGTTTTTTGACAACACGTCATTCTTTCTTTTTTTGTAGTTGTTTACTGGATCAACAACTAGATCCCCAATGCAGTGTGGGATTACGTTATCTGTTTTTAATCAGGATTTAGTAATTGCAACAATGTCAATGAAATCTGAATGAAGCGAAGACTCGAGTCCACACAGGGGATTACGATCAAGTTGAGGTATGGATGCCAAGAAATTTATTTGAAAGGTGAATCTTTGCACCCATGTTGAGAACATAATACTATGTTACAATTGGAGATCTGATCATAATTTTGTAGTGCATGAACATGAAGATTTATATGCATACTCCATGTACTACTAGACACAGAAAGGTAAAATTAAAAGCTAACTGTTGTGACAGCTTTGAAACTCTGGAAAGCAGTGGAGAAGAGGTTTATGTCCTTATGTGTTTCCTATCTAACGGAAGCAATTTGTTGTGAAACAGTGACTGTAATTTAGCAGACAGCAGGCAGAAACAGAGTTGAAACAAAACAAGAAAACGAACTAAGTCCCAAACAGCTGAGAACAAAAAGCAGAAGCACTGAAATCCAATAAATCCAATAAACTCTTCTCACCGGGATAAATGATGCTTCCAAATATAGTGTACAAGTCTTTTAATTGTGATATCCAACACACCAAAACTGCACGAACAGACAAAGAAGTAAAACACAGTCTACATCCAAGTTGGAAAGTAACGTGAATCAAGCCCGGTGTGAAGAGTTTATTGGATTTCAGTGCTTCTGCTTTTTGTTCTCTGCTTTTTGTTTTCAGAGTTGAAACAAAGCTGTTTCATGTTCTGCTGCTGTTGTTTATTGGATCCCCTGTCAGCTTTTAATGCCAGGCGTGGTCTTAAAAGCATGCAGAGGGTGCTAAGCATCCCTTCTAAGCATTATTAAGATTGGGTCTGACTCTAGAGTACTGCTGAATCAGGATGTTATTTAATTGTTATTAGAGCTGCACACTTTGCACCAAACATCATATAACAGTACCAGTTAACAGCGATGGTATGACAGTAATGTCCTATGATGAACATCACTAAAGACAGCTGCAGACTTTGCACCAAGCATCACACAACAGTACCAGTGATGGTATTTGGTATGACAGTAGTGTCCTGTGATGGACGTCATTGAACAAATTTGCACCAAACATCATATAACAGCAGCAGTTAAGCATGATGGCGTTTGGTATGACCAGGAGTGGCCTTAGCTCAACTGATGCCCTAGGCAAAAGGGCTCCATGGCACCCCCATTCTGGTCTACCTACATACATCAACCTACATCAAATAAATACAGAAATGCGCCCCTGCTACAGCGGTGTCCTAGGCTTCCACCTAGCTATGCCTAAGGCTGGCTATGGGTATGACAGTAGTGTCCTGTGATGAACATCACTGAAGATAGATGCATACTTTGCACCAAACATCATATAACAGAAACAGTTAACAGTGATATAAGATGTACTGTGTAATAAGTAGTGGATCAGCATTATCACAGACAGCACAGGTCAGCATTAATGCCTTCATATGAAGCCAGGACAAACTGGCAAATAAGGGAGAACAGTAAGTGATACCTCCCAGAAATCCTTAGGTCTACAGGAAAGATAATAGGTAAATGCTGAAAGTGGTACAATGTGACGTATGCTGAACCAGAGGAAACTGCTGGGACTAGATAAGATAACTTGTTAAGAGTCAAAATTCTGTGTATTGAGCTAGTATGTGCGGCACACAGTAAAACCCAGGCCTGGAAGAGGATGTGTTTAAAGTTCAAGATGCATCTTTTCACGACACCAAACAAAATTAAAAAAAGCAAAAGTATGACCAAGATGTGGGAAAGAGTCTGCTTTCATGAGGTGAGTAGATACCATAAAACAGATGCATGTAAACACTGTGTCCAAAGCTCCTCTAATGTTTAGTCATTTTGAAGAACTGCACACACTGAAGTTTCCTAAATACCACCCCACATGCTCATCATCATCAAAACAGTCTTTGAATTTGTCAAAAAGGAAATAAATTTACACTTTGGGAATATCAGCTTACCATTCTTAGAGGGAAGTGAATTATACTGTTGTCTGTGATTACAAGGAAATACCAGTTACACCTATATCAACAATGCTCCATTTGTATGTACCTGCAGGGCAAAACAGTGCCACCTGTAGCAATACTATTCCCCCTTGTCTCATGTTTAGAGGACAACAGCAGCTCAAGTTACATCAGAAGTATCCCATTTATAATGAACGATACCTGCTCCATCCATAGCAGCTTCATGCTCTGTCCTGGACTGAACTGAATGGGAACTACCTATCCATCCACAATAACGCTATTGAGTTTGTTCTCTGTTGCTTAGGCAGCATCAAACCTATCAGTAGTGCCAGTTTCAGTCTCTGCTGAAGGCAAAACACAAACCCACTTATGCTAAAACACTGCATACCTTTTCCGCTGTTGCTTGCAGAACTCTAGCCCCACAAACAGCAGCATGACTGTTTAGCCTTGTGGTGAGAAAGAAATGCTAGTATAAGGCAATCTGATGTTGCAAAATTTAACACAAGCCCCACTCACATTGACACCGTTAGCTGAATATGCTTCACCCAGGTACTTCTTTCTTCTCTGGACATGGAGTAGAGTTCATGCATTTCTGGAGGTGTGGTGGCACTGATCAGAAACATTCCTCTCTCCTGATTAGCCACGTCACGGACAATCAGATTCTGCAGGGGAATCACAGCAGTTTTGTCCTAAAAAAGAACAGAAAAAATATGGTGTTTACTACAGCAGGATACGCAAAGTAATAATTGTACAAGCTAATTTATTCAAACTGGCTGTCCAGAAATTACTTTGTGCAGCCACAATTCTCAGCCAGGGATGGCTTTGCAGAAAACAATGCTAACACCAAATTCAGAAAAGTAATAATAAATACAAAACCAAAAAGTGCATCTCAAAATAATTTTTTGGATCTTTTTATACTAAATTTCACTGGTTATGCATACTGTTGTCTTGCAACTTTTTTAACACATCGTACATGAAAAGGATACTTGTGACAAACACTATTCTCAACTGCAGCTCTACACAGCAAACCATCTTGACCTTAGCTTTAAGATGCAATGTACAACATTGCTGACATGAATGGCATCTGTTGTGGACAGTATTCGATTCTCTCAATCATCCCCTACACAGTAATGTCCTTGCATTTTTTTCCAGCAGTACTTTACCCATTTTTCCTTCTTCCATCCATCCAATGCTGCTGAATTACATTCAACTTGTACAGGGGCCCCATGAGCATTCTACTCCATCCATACAATTTACCAAGCACGCAGAGAATGGACGCAAGGTGTCCTCTATATCACACACAATCATCACACATATCTCTGTACCAAATGCCTTTAGAAGGAGTACACACAGAAAACTCATGTCAACAAAGAACCAGACCAGAAATCATCTTGCTGTGAAGTGATAATGTCACTCACTGCAACACTATGCCTTTATTTTCTCCTTGGGTATCTTTGCTGTGTGGTCAGCACCTTTCACTAATATCATGCTCTATTCTTTTTTTTTTTTCATTTACATGAAATGTATTACTCTGTGTCCAGGAACCCTTGTGTAATTCTACTTAGTTCACATCAAACCTGTGCATGAGTCAGAAACTTTAAATCACTTCCACTTACTACCACTATTAGAAGTAAAGTATTCAAAAACAGGTAAACTTACTAAGAACTTGACTTCTGGAGTGAGAAGACTGCTTTAGGCTCACTGTAAAAGTATAACTCAGGGAATCTTATGTAGCAAGTCACAACATATAACAATATTGACAAAATACAGGCCTGGATTTACTGAAAACCTTCATCTGCAGTGCATACAATTAGCTGCCCAAAGTCTATGACAGGGTCCTTTTGTAAGATTTTATTAATTAGTGACATATACACAAGTTATTTTTTGTTACTTCACCATCACATCTAAGCATCACCCCCCCCCCACACACACACACACACTTGAACCTCTTGATGTCGTACACTGGCTGGAGAAATTACTTATTATTTCTTCTTTTGGACCAGAATGACAGCTTGGGACAGGTAAAAACTGTTCTTCTTCTAGGACAGTGAATGAACAATGAAGTTTTTGTCCTATCCTATGCTACTATGTATGGGACCTACAAGCATTTGTCCATCCCTCCTAATACTGTTGCAGCACAAATGTTAGTACATTGCTTCTCCAAACTCCCACTACAGGGTGCCACTACAGCAGCACCCCCCCAGAAAGGAAAACTGGCACTTTGCATGTTACAGGTTAGTACACATTTGAAAAGTGCTGCTCACACTGCGTTTTATCCTAAAATATATATATATATATATATATATATATATATATGTTTTATCCTAATATATATATATATATATATGTTTTATCCTAAAATATATATATAAAAACGTTTTTTTTTTCTTCCTCACTCTTCCTCTATTTTTGCAGACATTTCTAAAATAAGTGTTTTGTGCATTACATATGGTATTTCTTGGTTCATGGTGACTGATAGACTGACATACATTACATTGCAGCTGTACTGTTTTGGATTTGGTAGATAAGATGAAATGGCACATTTTCCCCAAAGAGAAGTACAGAAAACTCACCACTGATACAAATGTGTATCTCTGATCTTTCTCCTGCAGCAGTATCAATACATCCGTCATTAGGAGTACCCTGACATCTGTAAGGGAACAAAAAGATATTCAGTTAATTTCTTAAGTTGCCAGGAATAAGCTACTATTATTAAACCTCTATTTCATATTCATAAGTATCTATTACTTTCAAAAGCACACGACCAACTTTACTCTCAAAGTTTTAGGATCAGAAACTCATTTTAAAACCTCATGTACTACACAAACACACACACACAATTACGCTAATTACTGTGTACTTCCATCATATTTTAGGGTGCATCATAACAAATGTAACATAAAAGTCAAAGGCAGCCCAAGACCACAGCGGGGGAGTTAACATCTGTGATGCTGGTGAACTAAATTTAATCCTGTAACTGGACAGAGAAAGAGTAGTGGAGAAGGGGTGCAGCTAAGTAGTGGTAGCCAGTTCTTCTATTCGGGGTGGGGTGGTCAAGAATTTTACTGTCACTAATACAGCTCAGAGAAGGTCAGAGGAACCTAGTCTAAAGTGCAGCAAAACAGGAGTGGTATTCCAACAACTGTCTGTGCTGCAAGGACATAGTAATAAAACTGAGCAGGAATATAACCAACTTCAGCAATAATATTCAGGAAGGTAACCAAGCCCAAAAGAACACTCCACAATTAACACTTTTGTCTTTATTGCTTATACTTCTTCAGAAAAAAACAGCCTTGCTGCACAAACAACTTTTTAAATGAAATCCAACCGTGTCACATGACAAGATCTGCCAATCAAAACAAACAAAAAAAATCTGCTGCAAGGACATCTTTGCATGATGAGCACAGATGAGTGGTAAGTAAAGTGCAGGTCATAAAAAAACATCCCTCTTGCCAGAATGGCAGCATACAGGGATGGGATCCTAGAATACAACTGAATCTTGGCAGTGGTGGTGATGAGGCAAAAATATTTTAAAATCAAGATATACAGCCACACTGCTGTGACTTCTATCATAATGAGCTGTGAAGGACACTGTATATTACACAATTCATATCTGCAAAGCGATCCTTGACAGAAGACTGAATTGTTCACAATAATGAATTTTGAAACACTGACTCCATGTCATTGAAAACCCGGAAAGTTGAAAGCAATGTCAGAATCACAAAAGCTTCATTTTTGCAGAGGACAAGCCCCTCTGCACATCTCATGTGGAGCTTTGTACCCCCTACACCCCTGCTAATTACATATACAAACTCTGAGATTGCACTACAGTGGGGAAAGGGGCAAAGCTCTAATTCCCACTGTACTGTGATTCTGCACAGTGACAGCCCATAACACACTTTCTGAGTTTTTGGTGATGTGGGTTTGGTGTTTCACCGTTCACTGTTGTGAATGTTTGACCTTCTGTCAGGGGAACCCTGCAAACATATTTTTGACATGTTTAAAAATCCTGTTTTTTAAAATAAGAGTTTGTTAACTTGTGAAATAGTGATACGCTTAATTTTGTGAGACTGTAATGTTGCATAGTTTGACGCTAGCATATTTAGAGATGCAGGGGTTTGTTGGGTCCCCTCCAAAGACGATTTTTTTGTGTATGTGTTTCTATTACAGCTGACAATGTCCATTTAACAGATTCCTTAGTCCACAATTCAATCTTTTTATGTTGCAGCGCCTTGCTACAGGCCCAACAAAAGCTTCTGAAGGGGAAGCACCAAAGATGATGACAGCAGAAACAAATATTTCAAGGTTACTGAGACAAAAAAAAAAACATCAGTCTCTTGGGTGTTCCAGTTTCTTGTCTTCATAAATCACTTCAAAGTGGCTGAAAAGAAAACCATGACGCCAAACTCTAGCAGTAGGCTATTGGGATTGGAGATTAAGGAGAAGCCCAAGTATACATGATAAGTGGGAAGTGTGTTGGCATGTGTTTGTGTGTGAGAAATAGAGACCGAGTGGAGCAATGCAAAATCAATTATGTCATAACCAAGTCTACAAGGGGAGGGGAATATAATGATATTTAACTGCTGAAAATAGTCACAAGAAAAGGACCTTAGCTGTTCGGTGTAATGACCAAAATATGACCAAGTGTTGTAAAAAGGCAATCAGTATGCTCTTCAGCAGCAGAGTAAATAACAGTGGGGGGAGTGCCTCTATAAGCAGAGAACAAACAACTGACAGGGTACTAATTTAGTACCATGAACTCTCACATCTGCATCAGCATTCTTAAACCTTTTTTGTGTAGCATCAGGGATATCAGCTACTGTCTCACCTTAGTTTTAGACCTACATTTGAAGAAGGTATTACATTTTTCTTCTATAGCATGTGCCTATTATTAGGGAAGGTGATGAATACTAGAAATAACACTGGAAGTTGACATTTTCACAACTCTGAAGCAAACTGGCATTTTACACTTAGTGTTTCTGAAACTTATGTCATCTTTGCTTCTGAAGGAAGACAGAGCCACATTTTATGGTGTACTATGTAAGTTACATTTCGGGAGCTGAGATGACAAAAACAGTCTAAAGGCATGTTTAGAAGGATCTGTGGGCTTATTTGAATTTACTTTGGGGATTACATGAAATTCAGAAATATTTACTGCACTTTCTTAAAATGTTTTATTTACCTGGTAATTTTCTGCAGGTTTCCAGCCACTCAACACATTTGCAGGTCTTTTATGTATATTTTATTCATTTGATGGGACTTTTCATTACTATTTTTGAAGTATTTGTATATTTTAAACATCACAGTGCTTTGTTTTTGGACCCGCGGTGGTGGTGCTGCGGTAGCGTTGTCGCCTCACAGTAAGACGCTGTCCGGTTTGATTCTCAGCAAGACAGTCTTCTGCGTGGAGACATGCGTGAATGGGCGTACCTTCATTGAAGTTTGTGCATCAGGGCTGGTAACTCGGCACATAAAAATCAACTACTAATCATTAGCGGACCAGAGTTCCTCTGTGACGACCCCTAACCGGGAAAAGCCGAAAGACACAAACAAACAAACAGTGCTTTGTTTTTAAGCCCTTCAATTAACAAAAGTGTTAAATGTTAAATAACATGGAAACAGAATTTAAACTCCAGAATGTTGAAGCTGCTGGAGGCAAACTTACATCTTGTTACTTTAGTGGAAAGAAAACATGGTTCTAAAAGCCCGAATGAATAAATAACAGTTAGAGGGCTCTTAGCCACAGAGCCTAGGGAGAAGACATTACTTGTTTAATAAGATAATGGCTTTTTAGTACTGTCTGTTTTCCTGAAGACCATAATGTTACTACTGTTAAATAATCACAGTTAAGTTACGGTTAGACATTCACAATGAAAGTTATTACACTGGACACCATTAAAATGGAAACATGGACTTTGCTGCTGTCCACTGCCTGTCTGCTGTCAGAACATTAGACAACAGGGGTCACTTTTTGACACCCGAGCTAACATCATGTCATCTAGTGTCATCCATGCTTTATATTGTCAGGAAAGTTACAGGCTGTTGCAGGTATAAAACATGTTTTTCAGTCCTGAGGAGGAGGAAGCTGAAAAGCAGATTAGTAAGACTGAACAGGATATTACAAAGAAAGTTGGTGCTCAGATTGCCTTAGAAAAGGGAGAAGAATATTTTTATTTTGACTGTTTGAGTATGGCTCAAAGAGCACCCAAGTAAATTTTTTTTTGGTTGTATGATCATAACATAGCAAGGTATGCATCTTGGGTGGTGTACTTCACTATGAAGCGATTAAATTATACATTTTCCCTTTTTAGCTTACTAGAAAAGGACAACATTGACGCATACTGTGTTACTTAACAGGTTTGTTTATTTGTAATTTTTCAGTGTGGTGTTTACTATAACTGGAAAGGTTTAGTGTCACAATTTTACACTGCAGCTACATTTCTGAATTTTGCATACAAGACATTTGGCAGTGGTGCTGCGGTAGCATTGTCGCCTCACAGTAAGATGTTGTCCTGTTCAATTCTCAGCTAGAGCTTCTTCTGTGTGGAGACATGCGTGAATGGGCGTACCTTCGTTGAAGGTTGTGCGTCAGGGCCGGCAACTCGGCAAGTAAAAATCTACTGCCAATCATTAGCGGACCAGAGCTCTGCTATGGCGACCCCTAATCGGAAAAAGCCGAAAGACACAACAACAACTTTTGATTGCCAAAGCACATAAAATGATTTCCCACAGAATATAAAAATGTACAAAACATATTCCAGAAGATTCAGTATGAAGTTGTAGAAATAGGTAGACATGGGGGCATGACCTGAGGATTCTTTCACCAGGTTGACAAACTCAACTTCATTGAAAAGTATAAGAAAAATGGTACAACACTGCCTGGAGTAGACAGGAAACCCTAGCAACAGTCACTTCTACCACTGTAAATTTGATAACTGTCATTACAAATGTTCTGTCTGCTTCCTGTCCTACCTTTGAAGCGGCCGGTTGTTGTTTTCAACTGCATGTATCCATCATGAATCAGCTTCCTTCGCTGCAGCTCCTCTTTGCGGAAGATGAGTTTACCTGTGACCACAGCCTCTGTCTTGTTATCAATACGATTGTAGATCTCCTGGAGTCGCCAGTTTTGTTCACAATCGTGCACTTCCTGATCAACAGCCTGGATTAGCTCCTTCAGCATGATCAGAGACTGCCCCAGGTCCTGGAATTCGTTGCCATCCTCTGCAAAAACAAAGGTTTTCATTATGGTGTAACCCAGTAATCCATAACACATTTAGTTAGACTTAATAAGCACAGAGAAAATCTCCCAAAAGAGAAGAGGTTTAACAGCCTAATAGACACCCATGTCACAAACATTTTATCCCAGAGAGAGGAAATGAAGTCCCAACTACCTTTCTCTATACTCTAATGAGTTGCTACAGAATAAAATGACTGCTTCTTTACTTCCAGGTTATTAACTTTACCTATCTGTGATACAAATGTGAATGACCCAAAAGTGGTTTAGTGCCATTTTGCTTCAGTCTGTTGAAGTTCACTGTATAACTAATGTGGTGTGTGACACCACCACAAAGTCAAATTCAACATACATAATGCCACAATGCTGGATCTACCTACATTAAGGAGGTAGAATAGAAGAATACTTAATGATCAGCTCATCTGGGATGTAGCAAATGTTTTTTTCTGTCTCAGAAGTATCATCTCTATGAACAATATGTTAATAAAACAATAAACAGATGAGGTGAACGCAGTTTCCACTGGAGTTTGCTTAACAAAGCAAATTTATAGTGGAACTGCATAAAAAAGCACTAAATGAGCAGACAAAACAGCAAATGTCTGAATACAAAAAACAGTGCTGTAGAATCATTCTTAATGCTTGTGAATTAGTTGCAGGTGGACATCTAAGCATTTGGTTTTACTTCCAGATCTTTGCATGTACACAAAGAGAAGATGATCTCCTTTCCATGATGAAGAACTCAGCTGGATGCTAGCTAGAAAACAGGGACAGCCTGCAACACTTTCAGTTCATTTTGTGTGACGTCAACAAGTACGCCCATCCAGCTTAGCAAGGAGGTATTGGCCTAGTCAGGTTAAGACAAATTAGCCAAACCGAATGGGGCAACATCTTCAGACAAGGATTATGATGGTGTCACTATAACCCAAATCTCTGTTTTTAGACACACAGCTAAAAAGTTCTGGGTGGGAAGAAATAGCCTGGAAATTGTTATGGCTAGACTTGTACAGGCCCTAGGGCCGATAGCCTAGTACCAGCCTATGAACCTATAACTGGATTATGATCTTTGTAAGGATAACTGCTGAACTAACATTAACGATGCACAGGAAGACTGTGAAAGCAGCAGGTGACCTGAACAAAGACAATGGTGGTGAAATCCATATGTCCTAGGTGAATTCTATATGCCCTGCAAGACTGCAGTAGCAAACATTGCTCTGCATCTAGACTTACTTGCAGTGCCTGAAAAAGGTGTTACAAAGTCAAGATTCCAAGAAGGGATCATTTTTCTCTTTGGGGCTTCAGATCACACCTTAACCCCTTGAAAAATTTTCTGACCGTCTGTCAATGGAGGTGCCAAAGACAGCCAAGCTTTATCTGCTGAAAAATGCACTCTGACCAAGGTACAGGAAAGGCCCTTATCAAGCAAGTCTGTCAATTACAGGAAGACATCCAGGACAGAAGGTACCCACAGCAGAAATTGCATTACTGTCAGGATGAGTTTTGCTCCATCTCCTCTTGCTTTTAGGACTAACGAGAAGGGGGGGAAGGCATACAGGTTACTTGTTCCACTGGACTAAAATGCAGTCACTGTCCACACTTACTGCATGGTTACTTAGTATGAAATCTGTTGAGCAGGTGATTCAGGGTAAAGTGAGAGATCCACATTTGAGACCCCTGCTTAGTTTCCTGTTGGGAAAGACTTTGTGGTCCAACTTCCACTCATAAAAAGAATATGGTGAACTAGCTGAGCAGATTTCCATGAGAGTTTTGAGAAGGAAAGAAAAGCTTGCACGTGTAGTTTTTGTTGACTGACTATCCCAGGCTAGATCCTAAGCTACCACATCCAGTCTATGAAGCTCACCGAAGGAGTTACCCGTTGGTGTTATTTTGTTTCCTTGCTGCCTTGAATAAAATTTGTAATTCAGATATTAGGGCTAGCATTTGTTTGATTCTGATGTGCTTACATTTGCTCTGGCTGTTACACCTTCTTTGAGCTTTAGGGATACCTATATGAGGTCTCCAAAAAATGTTTGACACATTTGAATTGGGGGGGGGTGGGATTAAGAATGGCATTCCTAAGCTTGCTTGCACCTGGGTTGTCAACACTAAACACACACTGAACTGAAGGTAATATTGGTAAGGCCCTCTCCAGTGGGTTCAGGTATTGCTGCCAAAAGCTTTTCTATTACCACTGGATGCTTCGTGTGCAACCTGGCTAAGGAGTCCAAAAACATGGAGGCTGAAGTACCCAAGTGCTCTGAGGACAGACTTCACTGTTATGCAAGTCTGTTCCATTGTCTACCCTATGAAAAAAGACTGCACCATCTTTCTGATGAAATGGACAGTCTGCCTGCCTTGAAGTCTAGTACTATTCCCAATAAATTATTTCTATTGAATGGGACATGAATACAATTAAGGTAACTGAAGAAAATGCTTAAATTAGTCAGATAGGTAGTAATACAGTTTTTCCCTCATTAGGTCCTTCTGGGAATGGTCCTCTGTGAGTCAGTCATTCAAGTATGAGTAACAAGGACTTACCTTCAAACTAATGTGGAGAAAGACTGCAGCTAAGTTACTGGCAAATCCCTTGGGGCAGTGGATATTCCGAAGGACAAGGAGTTGTACAGAAAATTCCCCAACAGTACAGCAAACCTTAGGATCTTCCAGTGTTTCTTTTAAACAGAGATATAGAGGTAGTTGCTCTTATGACTGAGCACAGAAAGGACAGACTGCAGTGTTAACATCTTGAACTATCTACAATGAAAAAATCTTGTTTGGTTTAGACATTTCTGGTATGGGTCTTCAAGGTCTGTCCTTCCTTGAAACTAGAAAGAGTCTTGATAGACACCTTGTCCCCTGCTTTGCAAGAGTGACTCTTCCTACTGCTATTGATTAAAGGAGCTGGCCCACTGTGGATCCTGCGAAGACTACTCTGTTTGTGGGCAGTGGTGGTATCCCTACCAAGGGGAAAGAAGTTCTCAACAAGCAGTGGCAATAGCTCAACAGGTAGCTTACATGCCTTTGGTGCTGGAAGATCAGTTGGCTCTGGGTTTTTATTCAAACAAAAGGTGCTTGGATTCATTTTGTACTACTGACACTGCAGTGCACCCTAATGGGGTGCTGCACTCCTGAGTGTGCCAACCTTCAGTTGAGATGGTAAACCAAGGTCCCATCAGCCTATGATGGTGGTAGCTCAAGTGGATGTAAAAGATCCCACAGCACTTTTGAAAAGATTATGGTGTTTGTTCATTTATTTACAACATACATAAAAACTGTAATGCACAACAATTTACATGATCACACTTTCGATTTTTACAATAAGGTAGCATATCGACGTTATGACTTCTCATTCCTCACTATTTCATCCATAACAATTTTTTCATTTTGTTTTGCCATACAGTCACTATCTCAAAATTATCAATAATTCACATTTACTGCCTCACAAAAACGGCCCTTACCAAATTGTGTCCATTTTATGTCTTTTCCTTCATTTTTAATCATATATATCATATTCATATATAGTATCATTTCCATATTACATTTCAGAAATTATTTGTATTTAAATTCACATTTAAATATCTCCCTAGCTATACTAAATATTTCACATTCTAATAATGCATTTTATAGGGATTCTTCCACTTTGCATACCTTACTTAATCTCCTATATGTTTGCTTGTATTTCATCCAACCTGTAACAGGTACTTTCTGTAATATCAGTCTCCATAAAGAAAATCCACATTTCTTACGTCATAATAAATCTACACTTTCTTTCCTTTATTGCTTTCTAACCTGCTCACTTTCCCCTTTTCACAGTTTCACATAATAATATTTTCTGCAACTTCTTCATATCATACCTTTCTGTTTCTGGGTAATTCACCCACCACTATGGTCCAACTTTTCATTTTTCACAATATTCTATAATTTCTTCACTATCAAATGTCTTTCTTTCTCCTTTACTTGGCAACATCCAAAAATCCTTACATTTTCCCATACAGCTTTTCACACTGCATCACATTACTTCACTAATCTTTTTCAATATCCTGAAAATTTGCAGCAAATATGTGTACCATTGAATTTTTTTATCCTAGTTCTCTATCATTTTATCAGAATATACTTACCCCCCTTTTTATCAAATTCACCTTTGAGGCCCATTAAAATTACAAACACTGTCTCTAACAACTCCTTCTCTAGTCTCACAGGAAAACATATATACTACTTGTACAACCAAATTTGTCTAATAAATATGTATTTCTAAGTACACTTATCCATCAATTCCTTTCACTGCCTAAGACTTGCATCCCTTTTACCAAACTTCATACCCACTATACTAATCTCACTTTATGAAAAATATATTCCACCTTTAGTTATACAATCACCAAACCATTTACTTTTCATTTTATTTCAGTTCAAATCCCACTTGTTCCAGCTCTTTTTCCATATTAATGATTTCCTCGTTCACCCATATACTGTTTATATCAATAACCTCTAGACCATCAGCATAAGGCACAAAATATTGGCACTCTTACCACATTTCTAATTTTCAACCCAGCTTTCTCAATATCCATTTTATACTTTTCTATAACAATATTCATAACCCAAGCAAACAGCACTCTAGACGTTCAGCATTACTGCCAGCCGTGTGCTACTTTCTGTACATAAAAATAAATAAATAAAATGCATACAATTCATTTCAGGTACGGCAAAAAAATATTAAACTCAGAAGGCTGTTTCATACCAAAAGTAAACACATCAAATCATCCAAGCATCCATACCTTTGGTGTTTTGTAAGATTCTGTCAATGAGAACTGGGTATTTGGTTAGTCGCTGTGTAACTAGTAGGATACATTCTTGGACACCATGTCGACGAAGTACAGATGAACGTGTTGCTTTCTGTAAGAAAAGACATTTTTTAGCACAAAAAACAGGCTATACATACTGTCACACCCTTTCCATCCATGGTAATGTAGTATCCAGTTCTCTTACCCGTATAAAGTGCTGGAATTTCTTGTCCCGTGCATATAACTCCTTGTACAGTTTAACTGCTTTGGTGTGCCTGCTGCAAAACTCACTATATGCTCTCTTCATATGTTCAGCAGTTTCTCCAGAAAACTAAACAGACAAGAAAAAACAATGCAATTAAAAATTTCAACTGGCATTTGGCAAAGAAAGTACTGCCATTAATGGGCACTTTTATTGGAAGTGCATTAAAACCAGCAACACTTTTCATGGAGAGGTAAAAAATGTAAAAGGTATGCAAATACTGCATCATAACGTGTAACTTTAGAAGACTTTTAGATTTCATTACTCTGTCTTGTATATTCTACCTTTGTGTTGTTAAGCACGTATTACCTTTCCACAAGTATAAGAGCTGCTCAGGTTGTGACATTTAAAGATCATTAGATCCTCTACTCTGTATTCATATCTTAAGCTTGCATTTCACTGTAGTGTCCACATTTTTTGTTGTTTTTATTCAAGAAATGTATTTATTGAATTATCACTTATGACATAGGCAATCATACATTTATATAAATGAAAACAAACCATATTGACATTTTTATTTGCAAACATTATACATCACTTATAATCTATGCGTCATTGTCGGTCAAATGCTATATGGCTCCTACACTTTCTAAAGATCCCATTTCCAGTTCTTTTACCTCTGTTACTATACTTACTACTCCTAGTATGATTGATTTTGATTTGATTTCCATTTTCCAGTAATTGCTTTTTTGGCAGCCACCATAATTAGACAACAAGGCCATACTATGTCTAGGCAATTACAGTTCTGTACCATAGCTCAGTAAATCATTTCCTTAGTCATACAAATTTGTTCACCCAGTATTTCTGACAGAGTACTCTGCAGTGAATTTTTTAAAAGTCTGTCAACTTATTATACTCCCAAAAGACATGTTCCCAATTACCTCTTTCTTCCTCATCACACCTCCAACATTTGATATCAACCTGAGGAAAAACTCTTTGGAGTATGCGTGGGGTATAAAAATACCTATGCAAACTCTTCCAAGCAAAGATCCTAAATCTTCTAGACGGTTGCATATTTATGAGCCATTTAAATATCCCCCATTGTTTCTTTGTTAATTGCTTATCCAATCTCTCTTATCAATCCTTTCTAACCTCCTCTGATGGACTCCTATAGTTATTATGCAGTACTTTATATACACTATTAAGTATTCCTTTTTAACAGCAGCTTCTGTTCTAGATTCTACTAAAAACTATACCAGTGCTGGTCTTTCTCTTAAGATACCCCAATATCAATTCTTGATAGGGAAGGCAATCCCTAGGCTACAGTCCAAATGAGTTTTTGGCCACTTCCCATTCTATTACCTTTCCCCCTCTAATTATTTGCTCACAATACCGTGGTTCATTTGCCAGGTTTTTCAAGTAAAATCCAGCTCCGCTCTTGCCTATTCTTTGCACCCCTAATTGCAATCATCCCTATTGGCAAAATCTCCTTTCTCCAGTCCCATGTTGGCTTAGTTCTTCAAATACTTTATATTACTTTATGAATATAACAGTCTGTATGGTGATTGGTACTCTCCTTAATGATCTGCATTCAAATCCCAGTTTCGCCTTATTTGTAGAGATCCCCCCCTGTTTAATGACCATTCCTTTCCACTTTGAATTATAGTTTTCTGTTTGTGCTATGTACAGGAGCCTTAACTGTGTAGCTCTGAAATACCCCTTCATATCAAGTAATCACATGCAATGCCCACATTCTCTCTCTTCTAAAGCTTCTGGAAGGTTCTGCTTACCAAAGCCAACTAAACAGGTGCTATGCCATTTTGACCTATTCTCCATCTGAAATAACTAACTCCAGGTTCATATGTAACTTAGGAGAAAACGTTGATGGCAAGAAGACTATCAAGAAATGTAGTTTGTTCAGTTCTTTTCAAACTAATGACCCAGGCCACTGACTTCTTGTTACCACTGGTAAATGTGCTTAGGTAATGCAACCTTAAAGATCCACTCTTTCAATTAGGAGCTCACCTGTGCAAATCCAGTCACAGTTCTAACATGATGATCACATAAAGGAGGAAAAAACTTACGTATGTAATCTTCTCTCACTTTAACATTTGTTATTACCAGAAGACCAAAGTTGAGTAATCCTGTTCCATTTACCTCTGTGACGTTTCTGAAGGAGCTGCACTGCAATTTTTTCCACTGAATTTCTTTAAAGCGCTACCTTGAAAAGGGACATGAAAATCCACAAAAAAACATAATCCCTTCCAATTTGAGGCATGTGACATCATCATACAGGGCTCTATGTACTGCTATTTTGCCTAATGTTTCTGATGTTGTCCCAGTAAGGGCTTGAGTTTGGTCATTCTTCACGACACAACTCATTTGAAACTATTACGGAAGAAACTCTGTTCTATTCTCCCTCAGTTCTCCACCCACCCTCATAATTCATCAATCCATCCATCCACAACCTATTTTCCCATTTGTGCACATGGGGTCAGGGTGTCACTTCAACAGTGACAATCATCTAGAGCCAAGGTTCACACTGCTGAGTGGCCAGCCTTGACAAAGTTATTTTTCCACACCACAGACTTGCATACACATACATCTATGGCAAATTTAGTGTGTACAATCCACCTACTGCATATGTCTTTGGAAAGTGGGAAGAAACTGAAGCACTCAGAGGAAACCCATGCATACAAATGGAGGAAATGCAGACTCCACACAGAAGGCACCCCAGCCAAGAATCAAACCAGAGAATCTCTTGCTGTAAGGCAACAATGCTATCTGCTGTGCCACTGTGTCACCCTGATGTCAAATTACCCAGTAATGTCAAAATGAAAAGCACTTGCTCAGGAATTATTTAATAGAATATTACATTAAATATTACAGTAGTCCTTCTTATTAAATCCCTAATCCAGATTAATTCAATTTCAGTGTCATAAAATGGATGAAACAAGATGACAGTATCAAGGGGAAACAAACACAACAGACAAAACCCAGACAAATAGTGCTGTATGTCACCCTATTCTAATGACTGGCTGCACGTTCAATCAACAATTCTACACTACTTTAGTAAAAAATATCCCACAGAAGGATGTTGTATATACAAGCATCTTTCACCACCAGCAAACTAAGCCCCCACTGTGATATCAATAGTAATATAACAAAGTAAGGGTACAGCCTATGGTATTTATGTGGGGTCTATATTAGATAGTAGAAGTTCCGTAACTCCGAACACCTAATGGTCGAACCATTAAGTTTGAAGTTACAGAACTTCGACTATGCAAAAAAATAAATAAATAAATAAAATGCAAAACGTACAAATCAAAAACTTGTAAGCAGGAGGGCAAGCCCCCTCTGCGCCCCCACACCAACCGCTACTTAAATATACCAACTCCGAGATCTCACCACACTGAAGTGAATGGAAACCTCCACTTATGGAGATGTCCATTCAAACGCTCAAAGTTTTGAAAATTTGAATGTATGGTCTCAACCATATGTGGTTCGAACTTGTAAAAGTTCAACTACGTGAATGGAACCCTTTATGTGCACCTTGCAACACTAAACTACAAGCAAAACCCAGTTCACAGCTTCATGGGGAGAAAGTGTTATCTACCTTTTAGGTCTACTATTATATTGTGAAGCCTGCCCTATACTGCAACAAGTCTGAAATACCAAACACAAGGACACACACAGACACACACACACACACACACACACACACACACACACACACACACACACACACACACACACACACACACACACTTTGTGCATGCATTATCAAGTTAGGTTGCCAGGCTTTTCTTCTGTATCACACATGCCCTGTATGCATCACAAATCAGCTTACTGCAGGTAAGAATGTGGTTCTAATCAGTCTGACAGATTCCAGCTTACTGGATAAGGTGCAGAACCTAGTTAAAAAGTCCATTTAATCTGACCTTCCTACCAAAAAGTTTGGTCAGTGTTTAATTTCCTGTGCCAATCAAGATACACAGTCACTAAATTGACAATGAGTACACAAAAGAAAACATCAGGAGTTTGACAAGGGTCAGAATAAGGAAGTGAAAACGTGAAGACATCTAATTTTTAAAAGCATAACAATTAACAAATAGCAGATCAATTTCAACAAGCAATACATTTGTCTGTCAGCTACATCCTTTTAACTGCCCTTATACAACTACAAGACACAAACATAAAATATATTATCATGTACTTTCAATAAATAACCTGTCAAATTATAGGATTCATTATGGACATGAAAAAAATGCAAGACCTGACACACAGTGATTTCCACACTCAGAAGTTGGCCCAATCAAACTGATTCAGTGTACTCATATGAGCCAGTTTAGATGTAGGGACATGACAGTTTGTTAGGACAGACCCAGGAGCGAAGCACTGTTACTGGGCTATTATCCCTAGTTGTGTTTGGCAAAACTATTCTCCCAATGGAGGGTGGCCTAATGGTTAAAGTGTTTGCCTTACAAACACAAGGTGCAGGGTTTGAGTCTCACAAGGGATAATTGGCTAGGCTTAAAATGGCTCACAAGGGCAGTTAGCTTAGTACTAATTTATGAACCTATGAACTTATATGATAAAAAAAAAAAAATTACCGCAAACCTTCTCCAGATCAGAATAGCCAAGTGCTAACCTGTTAACTTTGAGCTGCTCTGTGACAGAATAAATACTTTTTTTTTTTTATCAACCTACCCCTCTGCTTTCAAACAGCAGCAGTAAAATATAAAGGACAGCTATGCCCCAAACAAAATATTTCCTTTCTCCAGAGTGCATTTTCTAGAAAATTATCCCATACTTTCACATACTAAAAAGCATGACTTAATTTATTCTCCTTATTTTTATTTATTTTGCAGTTTGTTTACTGGGTAAGTGAACTGGTTAGATGACCGTTTTCAGCCACACACGGGCTCTTAGATAATCACAGAATACATAATAAGAAAGCAAACTATACTATACAAGACATTATATAAAACTTAGTAAATATACATAGTATACATATAAACAACAAAGTACATACAATGTAAGAAGAAATATTATGTACAGCCTTTGGTACAGTGCACTGCAAATGCAGAACACCCAACAAAAGTGCAGAAGAAAGGCTTGTGAGCTCTCAGACACTATGAAATACATTTACATATTTACACAACAATACTTACTTACAGAACTGGAGAAATGCACTAAAGTCAGGAGAATGAAACAGGTTGCTATACAGTAAACACTGTTTAAGCTTTCAAAGAATTAAGTGTTACTAGCCAGTGTTGAGGTAACATGAGTACAATCTTCCTGCAAGTGTGCCTTGAGTTTGGATTTAAATACCTTAAGTGCACAGAGTAACCTCATTTCAGTATGGATGTGGATCCAAGTGGCTGGACTGAATTTGTAAAAAGGCTTTATCTTCTACAGTTGTCTTGAACCATGGCCTGGCTAGTGTTATCCTCAAGAGTAACTTTCTGGCTGCAGTTTGGCTCCCTGATAAAAAAGGTACTTTTAGAGGTAGACAATTCCCTAAATTAATCAACTTAAAAGTAAGTATACTAAGAGACAAGACTGCTCTGTTCTGAGCAGGCAATCATCTGCTTTTGTGCAGATCATCACAGTGATGGACGTGACTGCACATAAGCAGAGCAAATCTCCAGAGCTTGTTTTCTGCAAGCTGAAGATTTGGAGTATTAGTATCTGATTGGAAGCACAAAAGTTGGAGGGCATATTCAAGTATTGGTAGTAGTAGATTCTTGGAGATCCTATTATGTGCAATAGGGGAGAGGAGCTGAGAGAATATATATCAGGGTTTTATCTGAACCAAAGTACTTTTTAAAGTATGAATGAAGAATAACAAATATGTGTCCAAACATTTCCATGGTATTTTTCTCTGTGACAGCTGGAATAGTGGTGTTATAAGTCTTTGAGAAAGAGAGGTAGAAATGCTTAATTTCTTTTTTTTTTTTTTTTTTTTTTTTTGCACAGTACCAAACAGCATGATACTGGATTTGCTGGCTCTGACAATTACTTTATTACAAATTATCCAGGAGCACACAGAAGGGAACTTGGATTGTAAGACTTCTATGACAGCAGATTTTATTGGAGTCTAGGGGTATGACATCATCAGCATACAGTACAAGATTAAGTTGAGGAAGTTCACTGGAGAGGTCATTAAGGAAGACAGAGGACAAAGAGGACCAATAATAGAGCCATGTGGCACTTCAATACTTAAGGTGCCAGGGCTAGAAAAGGAATTGGTGTCAAATACCCAAAAGGTTCTAGCTTTCAGACAGCTTTTGAAACCACATAATTATATTTCTATGAGATGAGTCTTCATACTTTTTTAATAGGAGAGCATGATCAACAGTTTCAAAGCTCTTGTCATGTTAATAAATAATCCTGTAATGACCAGACCTTCATTCATGCATCCTTTGTGGCATTTCCATCAGTCACCTTCCTCAGTGCATGAAATCCAATCTTTAGGAATTTGTCTACCTTGCTCTTATGTCATTGCACCCGGCACATCTGAAAGTTTCCTGCGAAGAAAAAATGGACATAACAAGGTATCTGGTAGTTTTCTTTTGTTACTTAGACTCATTGAGGTTGTGAAACTATTCAGGCTCTATGGATTCTCAGCTCTACTATCATTTACAGCTACATTCTCTTCCTCCTCTGTGGCTAAAAACCTACTTAGTCTTTGCATAACTCTGAATGGTGTGTATACAGTATCTCTGAATTAATGCATAAAACTTAAGCATATGAGAACTGAGAGTAAGTGGAAAGATTTCTGCGAAAACCAAGTATGCATTTCAAATCATGTATTTTACTGGGCAGACATCTATGGATACTTTGATCTGTGTTTACTCAGGATTTATAAATACATTATTTAACTTACTGTGACATTGTTGCAAAAAAGAGAACACAAGTAATAATAAAAAATGATCAATGATCTTTTGGATGTGTTACTGCCATTTACAAATGAAGAGGGGGAAGTCATGTCCGAAGGCAGGTAAAGGCTAGGACTGTGATAGTGAGGGTCGGAACTTTGAATGTTGGCAGTATGACTGGTATAGGGAGAGAGCTAGCAGATATGATGGACCGAAGGAAGGTTGGTATATTGTCTGTGCAAGACACCAGATGAAAGGGGAGCAAGGCTAGGTGTATCAGAGGTGGGTTCAAATTGTTTTATCATGGTGTGGATGGGAGGAGAAATGGCGTAGGGGTTATCCTGAAGGAACAGTATGCTAAGAGTGTTTTGGAGGTGAAAAGAGTGTCGGATAGAGTGATGTTTATGAAGCTAGAAATTGATGGTGTAATGATGAATGTTGTTAGTGCATATGCTCCACAAGTTGGGTGTGCGATGGATAAGAAAGAAAAATTTTGGAGTGAGTTGGATGAAGTGGTGATGACTGCACCCAAGGGTGAGAGACTGGTGATTGGCACAGATTTCAATGGGCATATTGGTGAAGGGAACAGAGGGGATGAGGAAATGATGGGTAGGTATGGCGTTAAGCAAAGGAATGCAGAAGGTCAGATGGTAGTGGATTTTGCGAAAAGGATGGACATGGCTGTGATGAATACATATTTTAACAAGAGGGAGGAGCATAGGGTGACATACAAGAGTGGAGGAAGATGCACACAGGTAGATTATATCTTATGTAGAAGGGCCAGTCTGACGGAGATTGGAGACTGTAAAGTGGTGGCAGGGGAAAGTGTAGTTAGGCAGCATAGGATGGTGGTTTGTAGGATGACATTGGTGATCAAGAAGAGGAGGATGAGTGTGAGGGCAGCACCAAGCATCAAATGGTGGAAAGTGAAAAAAGGTAACTGTGAGCTGGAGTTCAGGGAAGAGTTAAGACAGGCACTGGGTGGCAGTGAAGAGTTAACAAATAGCTGGGTAACTACAGCAGAGCTAGTAAGAGAGATGGCTAGAAAGGTGCTTGCTGTGACATCTGGAAAGAGGAAGGAGGACAAGGAGACCTGATGGTGGAATGAAGAAGTACAAGAGAATACACAGAGAAAGAGGTTGGTGAAGAAGAAGTGGGATTGTCAGAGAGATGAAGAAAGTAGACAAGAGTATAAGGAGATGAGGTGCATGGCAAAGAGAGAGGTGGCGAAGGATAAGGCGTATGAAGAGTTATATGAAAGGCTGGACACTAAGGAGGGAGAAAAGGACCTGTACCGATTGGCTAGACAGAGGGACCGAGCTAGGAAAGATGTGTAGCAGGTAAGGGTGATAAAGGATAGTGAGGGAAACGTACTCACAAGCGAGGAGAGTGTGTTGAGCAGATGGAAAAAGTACTTTGAGGGGCTGATGAATGAAGAGAATGAGAGGGAGAGAAGGTTGGATGATGTGCAGATAGTGAATCATGAAGTGCAATGGATTAGCAAAAGGGAAGTAAGGATAGCTATGAACGGGTGAAGAATGGAAAGGCTGATGATCCAGATGACTTACCTGTGGAAGCATGGAGGTGTTTAGGTGAAACGGCAGTGGAGTTTTTAACTAGATTGTTTAATGAAATCTTGGAAAGTGAGAGGATGCCTGAGGAATTGAGAAAAAGTGTTTTGGTACCGATTTTTAAGAATAAGGGTGATGTGCAGAGCTGTAGTAACTACAGAGGGATTATATTGATCAGTCACAGCATGAAGTTATGGGAAAGAGTAGTGAAAGCTAGGTTAAGAAGGGAGGTGATGATTAGTGATCAGCAGTATGGTTTCATGCCAGGAAAGAGCACTACAGATGCGATGTTTGCTCTGAGAGTGTTGACGGAGAAGTACAGAGAAGGTCAGAAGGAGTTGCATTGTGTCTTTGTGGATTCAGAGAAAGCATATGACAGAGTGCCTAGAGAGGAGTTGTAGTATTGTATGAGGAAGTTGGGAGTGTCAGAGAAGTATGTAAAAGTGGTACAGGATATGTACGAGGGTAGTGTGACAGCAGTGAGGTCTGCGGTGGGAGTGGGATTACATCAAGGATCAGCTCTGAGCTCTTTCTTATTTGCAATGGTGATGGACAGGTTGACAGACGAGATTAGACAAGAGTCCCCGTGGACTATGATGTTTGCAGATGACATTGTGATCTGTAGTGAGAGCAGGGAACAGGTGGAGGAGACCCTGGAGAGGTGGAGATATGCTCTAGAGAGAAAAGGAATGAAGGTCAGCAGGACTAAGAGAGAATATATGTGTGTGAATGAGAGGGAGGACAGAGGAATGGTGAGGATGCAGAGAGTAGAGGTGGCGAAGGTGGATGAGATTAAATACTTGGGATCAACAGTTCAGAGTAATGGCAAGTGTGGAAGAGTGGTAAAGAAGAGAGTAAAGGCAGGGTGGAGAAGAATGTCAGAAGTGATTTGTGACAGACGAGTACCAGTAAGAGTGAAAAGGAAGGTCTACAAGAGGGTAGTGAGACCAGCTATGTTATATGGGTTGGAGACAGTGGCACTGACAAAAAGGCAGGAGTCAGAGCTTGACGTGGCAAAGTGGAAGATGTTAAGATTTGCACTGGGAGTGACGAGGATGGACAGGATTAGGAATAAGTAATATTACAGGGTCAGCCCAGGTTGGAAGGTTTGGAGACAAACCAGAGAGGCAAGATTATGTTGGTTTGGACATGTGCTCAGGAGGGATGCAGAGAATATCGGGAAAAAGATGCTAAAGATGAAGCTGCCAGGTAACAGGAAAAGAGGAAGGCCTAAGATAAGGTTTATGGATGTGGTGAGAGAGGACATTCAGGTGGTTGGTGTGATAGAGCAAGATGCAGAGGACAGGAAGAAATGGAAACAGTTGATCTGCTGTGGCAACCCCTAACGGGAGCAGCCAAAAGAAGAAGAAGACTGCCATTTACAAATGACAAAATAAAGTACAGTTATGTACACTTACCATAAATGCAGATGTTTGAGTGTATTCACTGTTGCAGTCATTGCACTTGGGTTATCCTGCTGGCAGGCTACCCTCAGTCGGCCTGAATTCCAAAGTCTAGGTCCGGCGTCGGTTGCTGTCGCCTCTTCCGAGACATCAGTACGCCAGGGGTATAAAAGATGCAGCCAACGCCATTTTCTTCAATTTTTCTTGCCCCAGATGTCAGGTGCCCCCAAAAGGGTAGGCTAAAAATATGCCAATAAAACATGCAAGCACCAAAATACACATATGTTACACCTTCATCTACAAGCAAATACAACACAGAGGTTGTATAGATTAGAGAAGTGCAAATAAGTTCCAGCAAAGATAAGGGGGATGAGGGTGGGTAACCTGGACCGCAACAGTGAATACACTCCAACATCTACATTTATGGTAAGTGTACACAACTGTACTATGTTCTTCGTGTTTCACTGTTGCAGTCATTACACTTGGGTTGAATCCCAAAGCTATGGCTGGGAGGCTGGAGCTAAATAGCATTAGGAGCGGCTATGAGGCCCTGCAAAACTGCAGTGGCAAAGCCTGCCCTAGATTTAGAGTAGAGTGGTAGATGATAGTGCTTTATAAAGGTGTGCACTGAACTCCAGGTAGCAGCCTCTAAAATGTCTTTGGTTAGTACTCCCCTGAGGAAGTCTGCTGAAGTGGCTGCTGCTCTGGTTGAATGTGGCCTAATGCCCTTAGGCATTGGCTTGCCATGTTGTGAATAGCAGAAATGAATGCAGTGGCCTATCCACTTTGAAATAGTCTGCTTAGAGATAGCCTTTCCTTGTGATTCTGCAGCATATGCCACTAGTAGTTGCTCAGTCTTCCTGAAAGCTTTGGTTCTGTTTAAATAGAAGCTGTCTGTGCATGTCCAAACAATGCAGAAATCTCTCCCCTTATTCTGTGGGTTTGGATAAAAAGTAGGCAGATGAATAGTTTGGTTAAGGGCCACACTGGACACTACCTTAGGCATAAATGTCGGGTTGGTCCTCAGAGAAACCCTGTCTGGATAAAAAATGATAAAAGGTTCCACAGCCATGAGTGCCTGTAGCTCTGAGACTCTTCTTGTAGAGGTTATTAACCAAGCAGGGAGATGAAACAAGGAGTGAACACACATTACCAAAACCACCACAAAAGTTCACTCTGGAAGCTCCAAATGAGGGTTAAGAGAACCAGAACCAATAGTCCATCCAAAATACTGTTTGAAATAAACTGAAAGTAAATTCACGGAGAGTAGAAAAACAGTTTAATAATGCTTGAAATTCCAAACAAGTACGTTTTCAAACACCTTCTTCAGCAAAAAAGACAAATACAACCTCCTGGAAAATACATGCATAAGGCACACACACGCACACACACACACAATTTAGCATTTATTCAAAGCATGCTGTTTGAGGCATGTAACTTTAAGGACGGCAATGCCTGTTCATATTTTAATGATGTTTTACCTGGTTCATAAGTATGTCTCCGAGTCGATTGATGACAAAATTTTTGTTGCTCTCAATGGCCAGGGACTCCTTGCGCCTATCTAGAAGCCTCGTAAGGAATTGTACATGGATATCCAGCAGCTCATCCAAAGAAGGAAACATGTTGTGCACTAGCTGGGAGTCCATTTGTAAGTCTTCCAACATTCCCTTTCGAAAGATATCAGACATGATCTTCAACGTTCGTACATGATGTACCTCTGTCTGTATCAGTTCTGTAAAACAAAAAGCTGAATCAGCTGGCAATGCACTAACATTCCCACAGAATGACAGTAATGTTCAGAGCTCATAATAAAGACAGTTCTGATACTCGACAGACACAAAACCACTGAGCTGCTACTGCATAAATGATACCAACTATTTTTTTTAACAATTCTCCTTTTTGCCCATCATTCAGGTACCATGAATTTAGCTGTCCAGCCATCAAGTCAAACATTTCTCTCACCAATAACAGATACTTTAGTACACAATGTAGCTACTTCTGTATGATCTTGTGAATGCTCTCTTCCTAATAACGGTTTGTGTCTTTCGGCTTTTCACGGTTAGGGGTCGCCACAGCGGAACTCCGGTTCGCTAATGATTGGCACTAGAGTTTTACGTGCTGGCTTGCCGGGCCTAACACACAACCTTCAATGAAGGAACACCCGTTCACGTATGTCGCCACACAGAAGATGCTCTAACTGAGAATCGAATGGGCAACGTCTAACTGTGAGCCGACAACGCTGAGTTATTTTACAAAGCAGCCTTTGAATTAGGATTATTAATCTTGTTGCTCATAGTCTCCCTTGTCTCCTTTGTCATCATTATTCTCTGATAATATTCTCTTCTTGCCTCAGTACTGCAGATGCCATGAGGCCACCTCTGGGGCACAAAGTGATAAAGCTCTGAGTGTGACCCAGACAACCTAGGATCAACTAGTGGACAGAGAGCTGGAGGAGCTACTGAGGGATAGTGGAGGTAAGAGGTCGATGCTGCCTCATCCACCTGCGGGAGAGGGGTGAACCCAGAGTGTCGGAGGAGACGTGGAGGAAGAGTGAGAGGTCAATGCTGTCTCACCCATCCTGGGGGAGGAGGGTGACCCCAGATCCCGCAGGAGCCATGGGGTAGAGTGAGAGTCAGATCGATGCTGCCTCAACCATCTTGGGGGAGGAGGGTGATCCCAGAGTGCTGCAGGAGCCATGGAAGGAGAGTGGGAGTGAGAGTTTGATGCTGCCTCACCCATCCTGGGGGAGAAGGAGATCCAACACACTGCAATGTCAGCACCTATTCCAAATGGGGGAATATGTTCAATATTCAATACATCATAAACTGCAAATCTCAGCAGAGACTTTACATGAACTGGTCACCTATCAATGTAATGGGCTCTCAAAACCCTGTTACCAAATCCTTGATCTATGTCTGCACTTCAAGAGTGGAAGCCTTTCTAATCCTTAAAGGCAGTTTACTCCATAGCTTTCCAGCCCTACAATAAAATAATCCTCTCCCCTGAACAATGTTGCACACTAGTGTATTCACAAGGAAATAACTATTTATAGTGTCTACACTATGTCACTTAATATCTAAACATAGCATAGCTATCAATAAGATGTTGTTCATGCATTTATAAATTAGTATAAGATCTCATCTTACCAGTCTATAATTTATTGGAAAAAGTGACAACTGCTGCAACCTGTTCCTAAAAGTTAGACATTTAACTCCCAATAATTTGCCTAGATTACAACTAACCAATTGAGTACAATTATAAACACAAGTTGCTGCACAATATTCTATATGTGGTCTCACAGCAGCTTTGTACCCTTTCATCTCAGCTAGTGATATTACATGAAATGTCTCTAATTAATGCACAACATTTCTTGATAACTACCGAGAGATTATCTTCCTACGTCAGTCCACTATCAAACCCAGGCACCTTATCTTTTTTTTTTTCACAACTTAAGATAACATTACATTACAAAGCACATTGGGCAACCAGAATTATTATTAACAAAATGGAAAATTCCATGTGCTTATTTACTGATCATACATACAAGGAATCCAAATAACTCTGTAATACATTACACCAGTCACAACCTAAGTGACACATAGCTCAAAACCAGTGTGCTACTCAACAAACAGCCCCTAAGACAAGACAATGTACCAAACACTTTAGTCATAGGTGACTCTATAGTCAGGCACACTGATGTCCCACACTCACCAGGCTAAACAAGGAGAAAATTACAGTCAGCTGCCTGTCGGGTGCCAGGATCCGCCACATAATGCGTGCACTCAAGTCACTCCACAAAAAGTACAAATATGGCTCTGTCATTGTCCATGTTGAAGTGAATAATTTGAGACATACCTCTCTAGACTACACAAAAAGAGACATGGAAGAGCTCTCGGATCATGTGGTCCAGGCAGGTATGACCCTAGCCCTGAGTAGCATCCTACCTTCGCCTAGAATGATACCACAGTATAGGCACAAAATGATTGACTTCAGCAATTAGCTAAGCTTCTGGTGTCATTCAAAGGGGATCCAGTATCTGTCTGCCTGGGATGACATGATGGACAAACCACGATGCTTTGCCAGAGATGGTCTGCACCTGTCACTCTTGGGATTCAGGTTGCTGGCTAAAGCTCTTGCCACCCCTATAGTGCCTTTTTTAGGCAAGGTTCAAAGGACAAAACCACTGTAACAGATACAAGCATGCAAAATCTGAAGGTAATGCTACTCAATGCTAGAAGTCTAAATCTCAAAATGCACTCTCTCGAGGCACTCCTAAAAATGGAGAACATCGATATCTGTGCAGTAACTGAGACCTGGTTCAAGGCTCCAGAGAGCACCTCTGCAATACCAGGCTACAACTCTTAATTACCACACTTTTCGGCCACCAAACCAAGACCGAAACACTAAAGGTGGAGGAGTGTCCATATTCACCAAGGATTTTCCCACCTCCAGGCTAGTTACCCAACACAATGCATCTGAAATTCTCCAGGTGCAACTAACACTAGGTAAGACTGCAATCCAAACTGTAGCTTGCTACAGATCCCCCACCATGCCCCAAGATTCTCACTACACCTTTCTAAACATACTGGAAAATATTAAGATACAACCAAACACCCTAATACTGGGTAATTTTAACTACCCTGCCATTAAGTGGGAAAACTACTTGGGTACCAACACCTTTTCCCAACGGTTCTTGGAATTCATAAATTCCAACAACCTGGATCAACTAATCCATTGTCCCACCAGGGGCTCCAATATCCTAGACCTGGTCATTATCAACATGGGAGATAAATGCTCCACACCAGTGGTCACCCCCTCACTGGTCAGATCTGACCATAAGCAAATCACCCTTGGCATCAACATCCCAACCCCACCCCCCAGTATGGAAACCTCCGTAAAAAACTTCTCCAAAGCCAACTTCATGCTACTCAAGTCAGAAGTGACAAACTTCATGACACCCATGCAGACGGGAGCTGAAAGTTCGACTGCTAAATCCTACACTAAGGCACTGTACAAGCACATCCATTCGTGAATGAATCGTGCCATCCCAAATAGAACCAAGATGCTCTCCTCCAAAAAAAGGAAGCCAATCTGGTGGTCTCCTGCCATAAACAAATTATACAACAGAAGGAAGAAACTGTTGCAGAAAAGAGGAAAATCCCAGGATGCAAAAAACTCCCTTACCAGCCTCAGTAAGAAGCTGAGATCCCTCATAAAATCCTCCAGAGCCAGTTACGAAAATAAAATTGTCAAAGATTCCAAAGACAACCACAAGGTATTCTATAGTTATGTCAAGAATCTAAATGGCAATGCTCAGATCTGCTCTGAGCTACAACAGAATGGCATTAAATATACTGATCCCAAGGATATTGCCAATATACTGGCAGATCGATTTAGTGCCAACTTCACCCCCCTCTCACTCCCTAAAGGGCCCATCTCAGTACCAAAAGATTGCCAAATTCCAGTAATCACGGTCACACAGGTAGAAACCGCACTCTCCAAAGCTAAGAATACATCATCCATGGGACCAGACGGCATCCTGGGCTGTGTACTACATGAACTACAAAATGAACTGGCACCTCACCTAAGTGTCATGTTTAATCATAACCTCACCTCAGGCTTCGTGCCCACTGAGTGACACACAGCTACAGTTATTCCACTCCACAAGGGGGGATCCACCCTGGATCCTGGGAACTACCGTCCCATCAGTCTGACGAGCCTGATCTGTAAGGGCATGGAACGCATTATCATGGAACTTATAAACAAAGACATTGGCAGCCTTCAAACACTGGACCACACCCAGTTTGGGTTCATGAAGGGCCGATCTTGTCTCCTGAACCTGATTGACTTCTATGAATCAGTCTCCAGAGCTATGTACATGGGTAAGGCGGTCCACACAGCCTATCTGGACCTTGCCAAGGCCTTCAACACCATCCCCCACTCTGGAATCATAGATACATTTACTAAGCTGGGCATAAATCCCTACGTCAACCGATGGGTTGCCGAGTCCAAATCCAGCTCTAGACAAGTGACAAGTGGAGTACCCCAGGGTTCAGTCCTGGGACCGCTCTTGTTTGGCATCTACTTCTCTGAAGAACAGGCCAACACTAAGGGACTCTGGCTAACAAAGTTTGCAGATGACTGCAAACTGGGAGCCATTATTGAATCCCCAAATGATGTGGATATTCTACAAAAGGGCCTTACAGAAACAGATGCTTGGTGCCGGAGCCATGGGTTCAAGCTTAATGCCAAGACATGTACAGTTATCCCCTTTGGGAAAAACCATGTACCTATGAATTACCACATAGGTGGCAGTACACTAAACACTGAAAGTGTGATGAGAGACTTAGGGGCACAGGTGGACAGTGATCTCACCTTCGATAACCACATTGCAACAACAGTCATGAAATCCTTCTATGTGGCATACCTCATCACTAAGGGTTTTTCATCCAGAAAAAAGGAGGTCATTGTCCCACTGTACTCATCCCTCATTAGACCCATTATGAGTACAATGCTCTGTTTGGTATGTACCTCATAAGACATCTGCAACAGATGGAAAGGCTGCAGAAATAACTCACTAAAAGAATCACAGGCCTAAAGCAGATGCCCTATGCTGACAGTCTAAAAAAACTCCAGCTATACTCTGTGGCATATCATCTACTCAGAGACGATCTCTGCTTAACATACAGGGCCATGTCAAACCCTGAGCTGTTGGACATGTTCCACTTAAAGAAATCCCAATCCCTCAGAGCCACACGCTCCAAGGATCTAAACCTTGTTATCACAATCAACAAAACATGCTGTAGGGATAGGTTCCTGACCCAGAGACTCCCCATACTTTGGAATAGACTGCCCGTACATGTCAAGCAGAGCACCTCCTTGGCCCTCCTCAAAAGGAACCTTGACGATTGGATGGGAGATAGGAAATTCACCCCAGGGATCACGTCAGTCGCCCTGCTAGACAGGGGTCCAGGGAAGTAAATATTGTGGGAAGAAATATTCAGGGAATTGTTATGGCAGGCTTGTATAGGCCCTAGGGCTGATAGCCTAGTACCAACCTATGAACCTATAATCATTCACTGAATTAATAATCAACCCAACCTTGGTGTCCTCAGAAATCTTATTGATTAACATACTGTTTTGAAATGGAAGATCAGACATGAACATGCTACACATTGTAGAGGACAGACCCTTGAATATCCCCAACATACCAGTCATGGCCTTGGATGTAATATCCTCAATTCTTAAGAGTTTGGCTAGTCAAACATTTGCCATCTCAAAGTATCTACAAGGCTTTTCTGTTGTCTGAAGTGTAAGTTGCCAACTTAAGTTTCTTGTTTTCTTGAATAATATTGTAAATCTTGATCCTATTTTCTGATACCTGATTTTATTTTTAATGCTAGAGGCCCTCTTGTCCATCTCATTTTAGTTTGTTTGCCACGGTAGTACACTGATCAGTACAGACCATTTGTACATCTTCCAGCAAATATTTTTATTCTACTAAGCTTAGTTTACCATCCACCACTAAAGCACACCTCCTATAACACTTGATGTTCCTAGCACCAGGAACAGAACCATCTATAAATGTGCAGAAATGCTCATAAAAAAATTCCTAACACTTTGAAATATTCTTATCTTTCACATCTCTCTTCCTATTCCAGTTATTTACCTCCCCAATAATGACTAGATAATCAGGTTGATAACATCTGAATATGGGAGCATTTTCCTTAGGTCTGGGTGGGCTTACTGTCTTTGTAACCATAAAATACACACATGATCAGACTTGCTCAGTTCAACTTTGGTTTTATGATAACTGGCCACTATACTGTTCTTACTCCAGACCACATCAAGAGCCTTATCAGGCACAAGGTATCAGAGGGCACAATCAGACAGTAGTCCACTACAGACATTAAGAAATGAATGCCGATGCTGCATTTGTGGTCAGGGCTGAAGTGCTTGGCATTCTGTGGTTGTCAAAGGCAGTATCAGCATTAATTTCTGAATGTTGGTAATACACCGTGGCAACCTGTTTGTCACATCTGTAACAGTTTAAAGAACCATTTTTTAGTAATCTTCAACTGCCTGGGAGCAAAAAATTTTTTTTCTCAATTGAGTGAGGGCACCATATCAGGGAACTTCATGCAGCACCAGAAAAGCTAGCTACAACTATGCCTTATGTTTTGTTTTCTAGTTGGTTCATCTACCACCTGAGTATAGCATATATTGTATGGCCCTGTGATGTACACTTGGCACTGATAATTCACATTCACAGACTCCACGTGGGCCAGCAGAGTAATCCAGGCTGCAGAGAGCTGAATAAGCGACTTTTCTTGATACTAAGTATATTTTTTGTTGCTTTCCACATCTGAATACCTAGCAACTGTATTTTGCCTGCCTTTCTGTTACATTGAAGCTGTTTTTACTGCATTTAACTTAATATTGCACTTGGAATCCTTGTTTGTTACTATTTGACTGTATTTGTAGCAAATTCTTCTGTGTAAGCTGTAGTAGCTGATTCATAGCATTTATAAGTGTTTGCTGTACCTGTTTCTGCCTGTTTTGTGAAAAAAAAAAAAAAGAAAAAATATCTCTTGTTTTTCCTGCTTTACTAGTTTAGTCCAGTTTCAGAGTTGCTGATTCCTGGGCTTTGGTTGTAGTTCCTGTGTACTGTTTCCTTGCCTTATTTGGGAGAAGGGAAGCTACCTTGCTTTCCTGCTTTACTAGTTTAGTCCAGTTTCAGAGTTGCTGATTCCTGGGCTTTGGTTGTAGTTCCTGTGTACTGTTTCCTTGCCTTATTTGGGGAAGGGAAGCTACCTTGCTTACCAGTGGGAGTGGGAAGCATTGAGCTGCCTTTGTCCAGTTTTGTGGGGTTTGAGCCAGTAACTAGTAGTTTATTGGTCGTTTTGGGCCAGTTTCTAGCTTTCCAGCCCCTGGTATAAAACTTTCAGCTTGTACCTACTCAGCACAGACTCCACGTGGGCCAGCAGAGTAATCCAGGCTGCAGAGAGCTGAATAAGCGACTTTTCTTGATACTAAGTATATTTTTGTTGCTTTCCACATCTGAATACCTAGCAACTGTATTTTGCCTGCCTTTCTGTTACATTGAAGCTGTTTTTACTGCATTTAACTTAATATTGCACTTGGAATCCTTGTTTGTTACTATTTGACTGTATTTGTAGCAAATTCTTCTGTGTAAGCTGTAGTAGCTGATTCATAGCATTTATAAGTGTTTGCTGTACCTGTTTGCAATCCCAAGGATACATTTTTACATGATAAGAAATAATATCAAGTAAGCATTTTCTAAAGATTCACACTTGGCAATTTTATACATCTAAAGAGGGGAAAGGGTGACCTTTTTGAAGTTAGGACTTAAGCTGAGACTTAATGATAGGGCAAGACATTTTTCAAAGAAAAAAGACCATGTCAAATGTTGCTTCATGAAGGTATTAGAAACAGATAAAAGCTAAGTAATTTTCTTGATTGTATACTATGTTCATCCACATAATTCCAGGTCAGTTTGGGCAGTGCCTTTCTTCTAACATTGAGCAGTATAGAATAACTTATGCAACTGCATCAATTTTCATTTCACTGATCAAAAATTTTCTTACCAATAACTTTCATACATTAATATGTTTGCTGTTACATTTCTGTTTTGGAAAAAAAAGTTATAAATTATATTCTGCTTTACAGTAGCCATTTCAACTGTCTGCTTAAGATTTAATCTTTAGTAATGTTTAATGTAAGATCCTTCTTTCATAGTTTATAGATTCATTTGTTTCCGCTTGGTTGGTTTCTTGTTTTTCCATTGGCTTTTGTGGCCTTACTTTTCAGTTTTATTGGAGGATTGATTTGCTTTTGTACTGTTTTCCTTACGGAACTGCTGTATAATGCTTTGGTTGTTCTTAGTAACTTGCCTTATTATTTGAGGCTGTAACTAGTATCATCCTGGCCAGGGGTACCTTTGGCCGATAAATTTTCATTGATACTAATAAAATTCTTTGCTTCCAATCTGATATCCTAGCACTGTATTCGTTTCTCTAATCAAGTTTCTTTATTAGTTGAGCAATCTTGTATTCTATTTGCTGATTTTTATTTTTTTGGTTTAGTGTGACTCTAGCAATCTATTTTTTGTCCTTTACGTTAGCTTTAGTGATTTATTAAATACTGTTCTGCTTACTATTTAAATTATTCTACAGCATTTGTTAGTCAAAGACTTTTTGTTAATTTAGGCGATGCAGTTCATTTTTATCTGTGCTGGTTCATAAGTTGTCTCGTTGTCCAATTTGGTTTCACTAATGGCCAGGGTTCTTGGCTTTCTTAGCCTTTATTTTCTTCGGAAGTTAGCTCTACCTACTAGTAAAAGTGGGCAGAGCTGAATCCATTGAAGTTGAAATTTCTTCATACTAAGATATTTTTCGACTGTATCTGATACCTGCACGTATTAAACCTTTTTATCATACTATTTTCTACATTTACCAGATAGATTAGTCATGTCTAATAAATTTTGTATCGTAGCAAATTCATGGGTGTATGTAATGATTCAAATTTTAAATTTCTCCTTTTGCTTTGTACATGAATAGCATATCTTTGTTGTACTTTCTTTTTCCAGTTCTTTAGTATATAGTTTCTTTAGTTCTGTGAGTTTCTGCTTTCGGTTTGGACTTTGCTTTCAGGTTGGAGTCGGAATGTTCCTTGCTTTTGCTAGGTTTTCTACTGGCTTCCGGGCTATGGGCAGCCTTCATAGCTTTACCTTTGCAGAAAGTTTAGCTTCACTAGATGATGGGCAGTGGGCCGCTGCCATGCTGTTAGTTACAAGCCCTTTCATTAGATTTTAATCTTTTGTTTCCTCTGATTTAGCACTTTTTATCTTTCTTTCTATCATACTGCAATGCCATAGGTACCCTGGACATAGTTAAATTTTTTTGAAAATTATATGTACGTATAGTGTTAGCTTATGGTTTTGTGTAAGTTTCTGAGCTGTTATCATGAAAGAATTTTCTTGTTTTCGGGTTTGTGAAAGTCATTTAGAGTTACTGCCTTGTATCTGTGTCCTGTTCCTTTCTGACTTGGATGGATCTATGTCCTTCCTTTCGGAGTGGTGATTCCTGGTTCGAGGTTCCTGGGGGATGGTTTAGTTCATGTGCTGGCATCCTGGGGTATTTGTCCAGAGTGTTGAGCACTTTGCATTGAGTTAGTTCAATCAGTATTTGTTTCTCACCGAACTTTTTCTGGTCGCCAAAATGGAAGCTTTCACCAGTCAAACTTGACTGCCTTCCACTGCTGACGATAATTAGTTTATCCAAGCATTTTCCTTCATAATTAATCCTTTTGAATTTACTCTATTTGCAAGGAATACTTTTTAGCTACATTTAGTTATATTAATTAATTGTTAATAAGATTTTTCATGCATTTATATGTTTAATGTATTTCATCTTAATTTATTGGAAAAGTGAACTTCTGCACCTTTTTAAAAGTTAGCATTAATTCCTGATTTGCTAGAGTTAGATTACAATTCTTTCATGCTTGTTGTGACAGTTTTATGTTCGTGTTTTCTGCCTTTTTTGCAATGAAGACTAATATGGAAATTTGCTTTTCCAGTTTGGTTTCTATCTTGGGTTTTTACTTTTCTTGTCCACAGTTTAAAGCCTTTACTTAAAAACCCTTCCCTTTGAGAGGTATCCATAGCTAAAATTTTGCTTTAATAATCTAAAATTGCCTTTACCTCTTTTTATGATTAACATTCATTAAGCTAAGACTTTCTTTTGAAGTTTTGTCTGTTGCTCATAGTCTCCCTTGTCTCCTTTGTCATCATTATTCTCTGATAATATTCTCTTCTTGCCTCAGTACTGCAGATGCCATGAGGCCACCTCTGGGGCACAAAGTGATAAAGCTCTGAGTGTGACCCAGACAACCTAGGATCAACTAGTGGACAGAGAGCTGGAGGAGCTACTGAGGGATAGTGGAGGTAAGAGGTCGATGCTGCCTCATCCACCTGCGGGAGGGGGGTGAACTCAGAGTGTCGGAGGAGACGTGGAGGAAGAGTGAGAGGTCAATGCCACCCATCCTGGGGGAGGAGGGTGACCCCAGATCCTGCAGGAGCCATTGGGTAGAGTGAGAGTCAGATCGATGCTGCCTCAACCATCTTGGGGGAGGAGGGTGATCCCAGAGTGCTGCAGGAGCCATGGAAGGAGAGTGGGAGTGAGAGGTTGATGCTGCCTCAGCCATCCTGGGGGAGAAGGAGATCCAACACACTGCAATGTCAGCACCTATTCCAAATGGGGGAATATGTTCAATATTCAATACATCACAAACTGCAAATCTCAACAGAGACTTTACATGAACTGGTCACCTATCAATGCAATGGGCTCTCAAAACCCTGTTACCAAATCCTTGATCTATGTCTGCACTTCAAGCGTGGAAGCCTTTCTAATCCTTAAAGGCAGTTTACTCCATAGCTTTCCAGCCCTACAATAAAATAATCCTCTCCCCTGAACAATGTTGCACACTAGTGTATTCACAAGGAAATAACTATTTATAGTGCCTACACTATGTCACTTAATATCTAAACATAGCATAGCTATCAATAAGATATTGTTCATGCATTTATAAATTAGTATAAGATCTTATCTTACCAGTCTATAATTTATTGGAAAAAGTGACAACTGCTGCAACCTGTTCCTAAAAGTTAGACATTTAACTCCCAATAATTTGCCTAGAGTACAACTAACCAACTGAGTACAATTATAAACACAAGTTGCTGCACAATATTCTATATGTGGTCTCACAGCAGCTTTGTACCCTTTCATCTCAACTAGTGATATTACATGAAATGTCTCTAATTAATGCACAACATTTCTTGATAACTACCGAGAGATTATCTTCCTACTTCAGTCCACTATCAAACCCAGGCACCTTATCTTTTTTTTTTTCACAACTTAAGATAACATTACATTACAAAGCACATGGGAAACCAGAATTATTATTAAGAAAATGTAAAATTCCATGTGCTTATTTACTGATCATACATACAAGGAATCCAAATAACTCTGTAATACAACATTACACCAGTCACAACCTAAGTGACACATAGCTCAACACCAGTGTGCTACTCAACAAACAGCCCCTAAGACAAGACAACGTACCAAACACTTTAGTCATAGGTGACTCTATAGTCAGGCACACTGATGTCCCACACTCACCAGGCTAAACAAGGAGAAAATTACAGTCAGCTGCCTGTCGGGTGCCAGGATCCGCCACATAATGCGTGCACTCAAGTCACTCCACAAAAAGTACAAATATGGCTCTGTCATTGTCCATGTTGAAGTGAATAATTTGAGACATACCTCTCTAGACTACACAAAAAGAGACATGGAAGAGCTCTCGGATCATGTGGTCCAGGCAGATATGACCCTAGCCCTGAGTAGCATCCTACCTTCGCCTAGAATGATACCACAGTATAAGCACAAAATGACTGACTTCAGCAATTAGCTAAGCTTCTGGTGTCATTCAAAGGGGATCCAGTATCTGTCTGCCTGGGATGACATGATGGACAAACCACGATGCTTTGCCAGAGATGGTCTGCACCTGTCACCCTTGGGATTCAGGTTGCTGGCTAAAGCTCTTGCCACCCCTATAGTGCCTTTTTTAGGCAAGGTTCAAAGGACAAAACCACTGTAACAGATACAAGCATGCAAAATCTGAAGGTAATGCTACTCAATGCTAGAAGTCTAAATCTCAAAATGCACTCTCTTGAGGCACTCCTAAAAATGGAGAACATCGATATCTGTGCAGTAACTGAGACCTGGTTCAAGGCTCCAGAGAGCACCTCTGCAAAACCAGGCTACAACTCTTAATTACCACACTTTTCGGCCACCAAACCAAGACCGAAACACTAAAGGTGGAGGAGTGTCCATATTCACCAAGGATATTCCCACCTTCAGGCTAGTTGCCCAACACAATACACCTGAAATTCTCCAGGTGAAACTAACACTAGGTAAGACTGCAATCCAAACTGTAGCTTGCTACAGATCCCCCACCATGCCCCAAGATTCTCACTACACCTTTCTAAACATACTGGAAAATATTAAGATACAACCAAACACCCTAATACTGGGTAATTTTAACTACCCTGCCATTAAGTGGGAAAACTACTCGGGTACCAACACCTTTTCCCAACGGTTCTTGGAATTCATAAATTCCAACGACCTGGATCAACTAATCCATTGTCCCACCAGGGGCTCCAATATCCTAGACCTGGTCATTACCAACATGGGAGATAAATGCTCCACACCAGTGGTCACCCCCTCACTGGTCAGATCTGACCATAAGCAAATCACCCTTGGCATCAACATCCCAACCCCACCCCCCAGTATGGAAACCTCCGTAAAAAACTTCTCCAAAGCCAACTTCATGCTACTCAAGTCAGAAGTGACAAACTTCATGACACCCATGCAGACGGGAGCTGAAAGTTCGACTGCTAAATCCTACACTAAGGCACTGTACAAGCACATCCATTCGTGAATGAATCGTGCCATCCCAAATAGAACCAAGAAGCTCTCCTCCAAAAAAAGGAAGCCAATCTGGTGGTCTCCTGCCATAAACAAACTATACAACAGAAGGAAGAAACTGTTGCAGAAAAGAGGAAAATCCCAGGATGCAAAAAACTCCCTTACCAGCCTCAGTAAGAAGCTGAGATCCCTCATAAAATCCTCCAGAGCTAGTTACGAAAATAAAATTGCCAAAGATTCCAAAGACAACCACAAGGTATTCTATAGTTATGTCAAGAATCTAAATGGCAATGCTCAGATCTGCTCTGAGCTACAACAGAATGGCATTAAATATACTGATCCCAAGGATATTGTCAATATACTGGCAGAGCGATTTAGTGCAAACTTCACCCCCCTCTCACTCCCTAAAGGGCCCATCTCAGTACCAAAAGATTGCCAAATTCCAGTAATCACGGTCACACAGGTAGAAACCGCACTCTCCAAAGCTAAGAATACAGCATCCATGGGACCAGACGGCATCCTGGGCTGTGTACTACATGAACTACAAAATGAACTGGCACCTCACCTAAGTGTCATGTTTAATCATAGCCTCAACTCAGGCTTCATGCCCACTGAGTGACACACAGCTACAGTTATTCCACTCCACAAGGGGGGATCCACCTTGGATCCTGGGAACTACCGTCCCATCAGTCTGACGAGCCTGATCTGCAAGGGCATGGAACGCATTATCATGGAACTTATAAACAAAGACATTGGCAACCTTCAAACACTGGACCACACCCAGTTTGGGTTCATGAAGGGCCGATCTTGTCTCCTGAACCTGATTGACTTCTATGAATCAGTCTCCAGAGCTATGGACGTGGGTAAGGCGGTCCACACAGCCTATCTGGACCTTGCCAAGGCCTTCGACACCATCCCCCACTCTGGAATCATAGATACATTTACTAAGCTGGGCATAAATCCCTACGTCACTCGATGGGTTGCCAACTCCAAATCCAGCTCTAGACAAGTGACAAGTGGAGTACCCCAGGGTTCAGTCCTGGGACCGCTCTTGTTTGGCATCTACTTCTCTGAAGAACAGGCCAACACTAAGGGACTCTGGCTAACAAAGTTTGCAGATGACTGCAAACTGGGAGCCATTACTGAATCCCCAAATGATGTGGATATTCTACAAAAGGGCCTTACAGTAACAGATGCTTGGTGCCAGAGCAATGGGCTCAAGCTTAATGCCAAGAAATGTACAGTTATCCCCTTTGGGAAAAACCATGTACCTATGAATTACCACATAGGTGGCAGTACACTAAACACTGAAAGTGTGATGAGAGACTTAGGGGCACAGGTGGACAGTGATCTCACCTTCGATAACCATATTGCAACAACAGTCATGAAATCCTTCTATGTGGCATACTCATCACTAAGGGTTTTTCATCCAGAAAAAAGGAGGTCATTGTCCCACTGTACTCATCCCTCATTAGACCCATTATGAGTACAATGCCCCGTTTGGTATGTACCTCACAAGACATCTGCAACAGCTGGAAAGGCCGCAGAAATAACTCACTAAAAGAATCACAGGCCTAAAGCAGATGCCCTATGCTGACAGTCTAAAAAAACTCCAGCTATACTCTGTGGCATATCATCTATTCAGAGGCGATCTCTGCTTAACATACAGGGCCATGTCAAACCCTGAGCTGTTGGACATGTTCCACTTAAAGAAATCCCAATCCCTCAGAGCCACACGCTCCAAGGATCTAAACCTTGTTATCACAATGAACAAAACATGCTGTAGGGATAGGTTCCTGACCCAGAGACTCCCCATACTCTGGAACAGACTGCCCGTACATGTCAAGCAGAGCACCTCCTTGGCCCTCTTCAAAAGGAACCTTGACGATTGGATGGGAGATAGGAAATTCACCCCAGGGATCACGTCAGTCGCCCTGCTAGACAGGGGTCCAGGGAAGTAAATATTGTGGGAAGAAATATTCAGGGAATTGTTATGGCAGGCTTGTATAGGCCCTAGGGCTGATAGCCTAGTACCAACCTATGAACCTATAATCATTCACTGAATTAATAATCAACCCAACCTTGGTGTCCTCAGAAATCTTATTGATTAACATACTGTTTTGAATTGGAAGATCAGACATGAACATGCTACACATTGTAGAGGACAGACCCTTGAATATCCCCAACATACCAGTCATGGCCTTGGATGTAATATCCTCAATTCTTAAGAGTTTGGCTAGTCAAACATTTGCCATCTCAAAGTATCTACAAGGCTTTTCTGTTGTCTGAAGTGTAAGTTGCCAACTTAAGTTTCTTGTTTTCTTGAATAATATTGTAAATCTTGATCCTATTTTCTGATACCTGATTTTATTTTTAATGCTAGAGGCCCTCTTGTCCATCTCATTTTAGTTTGTTTGCCAGGGTAGTACACTGATCAGTACAGACCATTTGTACATCTTCCAGCAAATATTTTTATTCTACTAAGCTTAGTTTACCATCCACCACTAAGCACACCTCCTATAACACTTGATGTTCCTAGCACCAGGAACAGAACCATCTATAAATGTGCAGAAATGCTCATAAAAAAATTCCTAACACTTTGAAATATTCTTATCTTTCACATCTCTCTTCCTATTCCAGTTATTTACCTCCCCAATAATGACTAGATAATCAGGTTGATAACATCTGAATATGGGAGCATTTTCCTTAGGTCTGGGTGGGCTTACTGTCTTAGTAACCATAAAATACACACATGATCAGACTTGCTCAGTTCAACTTTGGTTTTATGATAACTGGCCACTATACTGTTCTTACTCCAGACCACATCCAGAGCCTTATCAGGCACAAGGTATCAGAGGGCACAATCAGACAGGAGTCCACTACAGACATTAAGAAATGAATGCCGATGCTGCATTTGTGGTCAGGGCTGAAGTGCTTGGCATTCTGTGGCTGTCAAAGGCAGTATCAGCATTAATTTCTGAATGTTGGTAATACACCGTGGCAACCTGTTTGTCACATCTGTAACAGTTTAAAGAACCATTTTTTAGTAATCTTCAACTGCCTGGGAGCAAAAAATGTTTTTTCTCAATTGAGTGAGGGTACCATATCAGGGAACTTCATGCAGCACCAGAAAAGCTAGCTACAACTATGCCTTATGTTTTGTTTTCTAGTTGGTTCATCTACCACCTGAATATAGCATGCATTGTATGGCCCTGTGATGTACACTTGGCACTGATAATTCACATTCACGTAGTAACCTTCATGGGACATGTGTATCAGCTGCAGGAGAGGGGTCTAGGCCCAGAGAATTAAAAAACTCAAACCTGCCTATATGACAGCTATGCTTAGCTTTTGCTCCAGTGATTTCTAAGAATTAGACAGTCACTGTTGGGGGATGACGGTCCAAAAACATAAGGCAATAAAAAGAACAAAGAAAAGAAACCAGCTCATGCTACACTTGCATTTCTCCTAAAGTCCCTTACTCACCTGCAATAATACGTATCCCTCCAGTGCATGCGCATGCTATCTGTCCCTTCTAAGAAATCACTTCAGTAAAA